>NC_035108.1:236107585-236407585 GCF_002204515.2 Aedes aegypti | reverse complement strand
CAAAAACGAAAATAAGTACATTTTAAAAATGTCAGCGATTAAAGCTTATGAAATTACCTTCTCAAAAATATATTTTTGAAAGTTTTCCACTAATTGGAACATAGTTTTTCCGGCTTTTATTTACGAATTTTCTCAACGGTGGAAAACGGTTTACAGTTAATTTTTTTTATTCCTGAGAAAATTTGCTTTCATTTTCATAAATAAAACTTTGTTTCTACGATGCTTCTTTCTTGAGTTATGATTTTTCAAAGAAATGGCTCAAAATGGCACATTTGCACATTTTTTACAAAATTGGCCATAACTCAAAAACGAAAAAAAAGTACATTTTAAAAATTTCAGCGATTAAAGCTTATGAAATTATCTTCTCAAACAATTTTTTTTGAAAATTTTCCACGAGTTGGAGCATAATTTTTCCGGTTTTTCTTTACGAATTTTCTCAACGGTGGAAAATTTTGTGGAAAACTTTTTTTCAGTTAATATTTTTTTTTTATTCCTGAGAAAATTTGCTTTCATTTTCATAAAAGAATTTTGTTTCTATGTTGCTTCGTTCTTGAGTTATGATTTTTCAAAGTAAGTAGTGTCAGAGGAAAACAAAAAAAATCCAACTGAGTTTTCCGGGAAAATAAGCGTCCCTGATTTTTTCTCAATTTTTTTTATTCATATATTGATGAGCCCTGCCTGTGGAAATAGTTTCATGAAAATCTGAGACCCTTCGGCCCACTTTGTACGGATATAAAAAAAAATCCCCATTTGCTCAAACTTAATGCGAAGAAAACTAATGCTTTATTGATTTCTCGCAACATTCAGGTCGAATACCCAGAAATTAAAATAGGTAACGAAACTATTGGATTTGTAGATCGTGCAACCAGCTTAGGTTTTACTGTAGAGAATAATTTTAAATGGGATAGTTATGTGTAGGGACAATGGAAATTCACGGCAAAATTCTTAAAATTTCGCGGGTGACCAAGGCGATAAAACCCAAATTTCGCGGCTTTGTCGCGGTATCATTGTTTTGACCATATTTTATATAAGAACGCATGTTTACAGTAAAAATCTCCTTCATACAGTCGACTCGATATTCAAAGGACCATCAACTTATAGAAATATCGAGTTATAGGATATACCGACACAAAAAATTCTTAAATCTGAAGAACAAATTTCTGTACTTGTAATACTGTTATGATGTCTTGCGTAAGTAAACAATTGTATTTTGTTGCTAGAATTTAAAAAAAATGAAAGCTTTTTCAACAAAGCTCTTAAAATCATGTTATTGTTATTCACAATGATTTTTTTTTTCATTTTCTTTAACTTCTATTACAACTTGTAACTTGTTCACCCTTAAATTCACCTCTAGAAAAATTTCTCACGTTACATCGACTTGTGGACATATCGAGTTATGGAAATATCAACCCAAAGAGAGCACGGTTTATGGAAATTTTAACGGATCGAAAAATCCATCGATTTATAAAGAATATCGAGTTGTCGACTGTATGTTTGAATTTCACAAGAAAATATAGAGAAAATTTACAAATTGTGAAGATATGCTTAATATTCTATTATCAAAGTTGATTTTTAAACAAAATAATCATGCTAGAAAATCGTCCAACTTGAAACCAAACGATTATAATATTTGTTATGGAACTTCGACTAAACATGTATTAACCATTGTCATAAGTAAAATTTTAAATGTACAGTAATTGTCATATAAATTCTCCAAATTAAATTAATATCGCGGCATTTCGCGGTATTCTCTAAATTTCGCGGCGTAGGTCAAATTTCGCGGATTTCGCGGCTTCCGCGAAATCGAGAATTTCCGTTGACCCTAGTTATGTGTTAGGTCAGTGTGGTAAAATTTACGGTTCATTGCGATCTCTTTATACTAAAGCTAGTTTATTAAGCACAAACGTAAAGCTGAAACTATTTAAAACATTCATTTTACCCTATTTTATTTCATGTGACTTTCTCTTTTTCAATGTGTCCTCTAACACTCAAAAACGATTGAAAGTAATCTCTTCTTCTTCTTCTTCTTCTTTCTGTTCGGTAGCACTTTCTTTTGTGTGCTACCTCCTAATGGACCGGCATCTTAGGCCATATGTCCAACCTGATCTATTTTTAGACTCCGTAGAGTTTACAATTCGTGTTCTTCTTAATCGACACTGCGGTGTGTTTGTTTTTCAGTTCGTAGACTTTACAATTATTTTTAACGTCCGTAGACTTGTTCATTTTTTTATAGTCAGTAGACTGTATTCTATCTCTCCACCCCTGGAGAGAGTGGGAATTGAACCCAAGACCTTCTGATCCTCAATCAGAAGCGTAGACCACTACTCTACATCCCCCCCGAAAGTAATCTCAAACGCCAAGATCATGTTACACACTTGCAACATACATTGTTGTGTAACTCTTTCTTTAGTTTCTTTAAAACACGTATATGTATTTTATTACATAAGATAATTACAACGAAACAGCCCTCTTACCTACACTCTAAGTTACATTAATTTCTTAGTAATAGAATAAGAAACTTTTTAATTCCTGCACATCTGACAACTTTGTACACAGGTTCTTTTATCGTAAGAGGTGTCATCATATGGAATTCTCTGCCTAATGTCTTTAAGAAGTTAAATTCAATGTTTAAATTTAAGAAGCAATGCAAGGTTCACTTCAAATAGTTAGTTGTTAGTAAAATAATCCTCATAGAAGAGAAAAATGGTAGAAAGTAGTTTGAATATTTCTGTTACGCACTTCATGAAAAAAAGTTGTAGCGTTCGAAAGATGTAATCTTATTATTACGTGTGTAATTGGCACAAATCTCCCAACTGGTGGGGAACGTGCCTTTGGAGCCGGCCTTCTGATAGGCGAGCCCTGTCGCGTTCGGCTCCGCCCTCCAGCATGTACGTTGTTTTCGACGCATTCACCATTAAATCGATTCTTGTTACTTCGCGTTGCAGGCGGGTGTACATATCTGCACCGTTACAAATGTTCTTCTGATTATATCCATGTCATCTGCAAAGCAATCAAACTGACCGGACCTTGTGAAAAACGTGCCTCGGTTGTTAAAGTCGGGAATGACACCTTCTAGCGCAAAGTTGAACAACAGGCACGGCTATCCATCACCTTGTCTTAGCCCTTGTTCACCCGAAATCTTTACGCAGTTTTTCACACCGTCCATGGTCACTCTCATCAGTTTTGTGAGCTTGGAAATATTGGCATATGCTAGCTATTCTGCCTCCACGTTTCTGACTATCAGCCGATGCAGACAAGTGACCAACTTCTCCGGACCCATCTTAATAAGTTCCGCTCCGATACTATCCTTCCTAGCTTGTTATTCTTAAGCTGTTGAACGGCATTCTTTACTTGTCTCAAAGTGGGAGCTGGTTGGTTGCTATTGCCCAACATTCCAACGTAGTCATTTATCCCGCTGCCTTGAATCTCCGTGCCTGTCATGCTCTCAGCGCCATTCAAGGGTTCGTCGTAGTGCTGCTTCCACCTTTCGATCACCTCGCGTCCTTCCGACAAAATGTTCACATTTTTATCCATACACATTTCGACTCGCGGCACGAAGCCTCTGCGGGATGCGTTGAGTTTTTGATAGAACTTTCGCGTTTCGTGGGTACGATGCAACAGCTCCATTTCTTCGCATTCCGTCTGCTCCAGGCGGCGCTTTTTTTCCTGAAACAAACGGGTCTGCTGCTTCCGCTCCTGCCGTTCTGTCGAGTTGCTTGCTGCAGCATTACTGCCCGCGCTGCGTTCTTCTCCTCCAGAATTATTATACACTCCTCATCATTCCGTCGACTCTGTTAGACGTACCCAACAATGTTCTGGGCTGTGACGTTGATCGCTGCTTTTACAGCAGTCCTCGAGAGGGGTTTTGGCGAGCGAATCCTCATCCGTCAACGAATGTTATAGATGCTGGGTGTATTCTACGACGACATCTAGCTGCTTCAGACGCTCAAAGTCATACCGGAGCGGGCGTCCGTACCATACGTTGTTGACGACGGAGAGTTTTGCTCACGGTTTAACTATCACCAGGTAGTGGTCGGAGTCGATGTTCTTCTTCTTCTTGGCATTAACGTCCTATTATTTGGCTATTTGTTGTTTTAAGACGATAAATTTGTAGGTTTCGGATAACAAATATAGAGTGGCACAAAATAAGAAGAAAATCATATTCGATGTTTAATATTGGGGCTTCAATGGCTTAAGAATGCTTTGATGAGTATTACTTTTTACAAAAATGTTTAGAAATCATTGCTTATAGTGGGGCAAAATGTCATTGTCATATGTACTTGTTCCGTTCTTTTCTACCAAATTGAAGTACCGTAATCCGGGGTATCATTGATCAGCGGGGTAACTTTGATCGTAATGACTCATCTCATCAAAAGTTCGTATTATCATATATTGATGAAACATTTCCAAATCATGGATGGTGCTTCTCTTTCTTATATTCATGAGCTAATAAAATCTGATATTCTTGCTAAAATTGCGCTTACCTTATGCGTAAATTTGTCAACTTTTCGAAGTAATGATTTTAATTGTTAAGGATGACACTACCGAAGATTCATGTCTCACGTAAGTTCTGCAAACGATATAAGCAAGGAAAATGTGGTTCTGACTGAAAATGGCATCGCCGAAAACGATTCCGTTGACAAAAATTTTATAAGTGTGCTCAATTGAGAAACATTACCGAATTACTGTTAAGAATGTAAAATTCCCTTAGGAAATTGCCTACCTTTAGGCGTATTCCGTGGTTCGAGGTGTTTTTAATTTAAAAATAACTCAAAAAGTAAATGACTTGTAAGTGTTTGGCCTTCATATTCGGCTTCAGGGACCATGATTTAAGTAAGTAACGACATTTTCAGTATTACCGAACATTGTTTACATAGGTGATCAATGTTACCCCATATCAGCAAAATCAAAAAATCGCCTAAGACATTTTTTTTAACATGTTTAAATCTTTCAATAAAGAAAATGCAGTATATAGTCTCGAGCTATGGGTGGCAGTACTTGTTTTAAAAATATAAAATTTGCGTCAATTGCATTTTCAAACGAAATATTAAAGAAACATTCAGAAAAATGATCAATGTTACCCCGGATTACGGTACTAAGAACATACCAAGACTTATAATTTCAAAGTTCAATCCAGTTGTTTACTAATATTTATGTGCTGTTATCATTCAAAATGTTTTTGGAATCTTCTGAAATGCCTAATTTTAAATACTTTTCAAATCTTAAAACAGCAATATCTTTAATAGGACTTCCTGTAATATATAACAAAAAAAAACTAATATCTATTACTCCCAAACAAAAAAAAAACAGTATCACAATTCTCACAGAATTCAGGCATTTATATAAGATCATGCAAGATCCTTGGCAGGATTGTCGAACATAGGTAGACTTCTAACATAACCTTGAACATGATTCTCAAAGAATTCCGGATACAACATTTTCAAAAAACATGGGCAGGATTCGCACAGAAATCACATAACAAAATGGTAAAAAATCTTATTACCTGCTTATATTATTTCATGTCTAATTTCTTTATTGTCTTGGCTAAATTAGTAGCTATCATAATAAAAATGAGAACTCATATTTATTCGTCGAATAACAAAGTAACAGTAAATTTTGTATCATTGAGTTGTAGTTGCCCAGTAAACACAAACTCGTATAAGATAGCGCATAAGAGTACAAATGTGGAGGCGATATACGTACATGCGCAATAAGGCTGCATGCAAGATGTGCGTATATCGCCTCCACATTTGTACTCTTATATCTCATCATGATGATGTGTTTACTGGGTGATACCTAAATATGCATCATCATTTTTTTAATATTATGGTCATGAAGCACGGAAAATTTTGAAAGATTAGTGTTGCGGCATAGCAAACGCTTTTACAGTTGTATGATAAAACGTCAACTTTGTTAATTAACAAATGTTTTACAAAAATGCTATGGAAGATGTGTTGTTCCCGCGGATACGATCCGGTTGGGAATAATTAATACGGAGAGATGCGTTCGAATTCACGGTTTATTTCAGACTGCTTTGATACATAGAATTTCGCCATATATATATTGTCCTTTACCCTATTGTACTTGCATAGAATATTCTCGATGTGCATAGTTGTATACAATAATGTGCTGTGTTTAAACGTTCGTATTTCACTGATCTACAGAATATAAATCACCATTCTTCAAATACAGATTCCAGTATCTGCTACGTTAATTTATTTTCGCTTGATGAAAGTACTTTTCTTCCCATTCGATTGCATTTTAAAGCAATTTCGACTAGCTTGTCTGTACTACATTATAACTCGCTAATGGGCGACCGATGATGGTTCAAAACTCTCACAATGCGTAACTTTTGCTGGAAGCTGCCGACGATCATCTATCATGACAAGCCTATCAAGAAGAACCCTCTCTCCTGAAAGAAAGATAATCCTTCTTGCCACATTATTTCCATTAAGCCGATAATTTCAATTCATGAACATCATCTTCCACATCTTGCCCATCCGGATCGTAGAATGAGTAGGCAAAACGAAATTCTGCCCATCATCTCGCGGTTGATGTAAGAATGATTTCCAAGACTAATTGAAGACGACCGGTTTTCTTTGATCATCTACGGTCGGCGGGTGATCGATTCGGGATCGGCATTGCGCTTCGGCGGACGTCGATCGTGTATAATCTCGTGTTTCATCAAAGGGAAGGAAGACGGCAACATCATCGTGATCACGATGGTAATTGAAATGAGATATTCATTTTTGTGCTCGCGCCCACCCCATTTCCTTCGGTATTGATTTGTGAAGTCAGCCGTCTTCGTCAATGCTGCTGCTGCTGATGTTAACATAAACTTCGTGGTGAAACTGACTGACGTAGCACAAATCGAGTACGTCAAATGACTGTAGGAAAAGATAAGTTAAACTTTAAATCAAAGATGATTAACCCCTCTACCGGCAGCTTCATTTTTTACCGTAAAATAAATATTCAAATCCTTATAACTTTTTTGTTTTCCAATATTTTTGCACCATTTTTTCACCACTTCTCAAAAAACTCTTCTAGTTTAGAAATCCGTGTCGATATTAATTATTGGTAATCTGGTTTTAAAGATATTCCGATGTTCCTTGGGGGACCGACATTTTCCATATAAAATGTCTTTGGCGGCCATTTCGTTTTTGATCAATTTATCAAAAAAATAAAATGTGGGCTATATTATTTATTTATTTATTTTAATAAATAATATAGCCCACATTTTATTTTTTTGATAAATTGATCAAAAACAAAATGGCCGCCAAAGACATTTTATATGGAAAATGTGTTATGTATTATATGGAAAATGTAGTAAATGTATTATGTGGGCTATATAATACCAGGTAATAAGGAGCTTCTCTGAAAAAATCATACAAATCCGTTCAGTATTCTTGGAGATATCTGAAAATTACGATATGATGTTTTTTGAAGTTTTTAAGATCTTTATTT
Source organism: Aedes aegypti (assembly GCF_002204515.2). NCBI lineage: Eukaryota > Metazoa > Arthropoda > Insecta > Diptera > Culicidae > Aedes > Aedes aegypti. The sequence continues at coordinate 236,400,121 of NC_035108.1, read as the reverse complement.
GGCCAGCGTGGTTCCAGAAACCTAAATGGCCATTACTTAAAGACGGCTGCACCAAATTGCTTCATTTTTTCACAACATACTCTCATTAATGTATTGTTCCGAAGAGTTAATATCTGAATACGATTAAAATTGTGTAGCCTGAGAAATTAACGGGAGGTTCTAGTTACGGGTCGGTCCCCCAAGGAATTTTGGAATATCTTCCAAACCAGATGACCAATGATCAATATCGATACAGAACCTAAAATTAGAAGAGTTTTTTGAGAGCTTGTGAAAATATGGTGCAAAAATATTGAAAAACAAAACAGTTATAACGATTTGAATTTGAATTTTGCGGTAAAAAATGAAGCTGCCGGTAGAGGGGTTAACCGTCGAATGCTAGAAACAAAACATCTTCTTGGTGTGGAAGACGTGGATCATGTTTGGTATGCCTGTCCAACCTTTTTGAGCCGCGGGCCAGCCCGCAATGAAAGTTAGTATTTGAATAAAAAAGAGATATTTAAAATAAAAAGATAATTGCTGCTAGTTAAGCAAAACAAATAATCCAAAATTATACAATAATTGTATTCATGATGTTTTGAACCATATTGAGCGGTTCCACGCCGTTTCGCAAACCCGATTATTTTTGTATATTTTGAATCGCCTGAAAATTTGCATACAGATTCTTTATGACCAAAAATGCCATTATGCACTTTCAGACCGCCAGTTTGAACCTCGCCTTATTTTTGAGAAGGGCGTATCGGAAAATGCATGGCAAATCTTTAAAAAACTGTAACTTGAAAACGGTTTGTCCGATCGATTTGAGATCTTCTACAAAGTTGTAGGTATTGCTTAGGACTATATGGAGAAAAATATGCACGGTAAAAAAAGTTACAGATTATTTTGTATTTCAAAAACAAAATTTTAAAATGGATTTTCTCCAGAAACGCAGTTTCGATTTTTTTTTTATTTTTGGATATGTTTTAGGGGACAACTTATGTGATTTATTGCACAATGTTTCAAAATGGAAGAATTATGGACAAAAAAGTTATGATTTTTTGAAAAATTACAGCTTTTGAAAAAAATCGAAAAAGAGGAAAACAATATTTTTTTTATGTGATTATTTTAAAGTACAAAAAAATTGCAAGCGGAAAGTACTTAATTAGTTTTTTTCTAGGTTGCATCAATTTCTAGATATACTCATATTTATATAAAATTTTCAAATAAAAAAAGAAAAATAGGCCCTTTTCAAGCATATTTCGTGTTTATCCATTCCAGAAAAAAATTATTTTGATTGAGCGAATCGTAGCTAAATCGTTTATCGTTTGATCAAAACATTTATGCTTAAGTATTGAAAAAAGAGTGCACGGTAAAAAATATAAACGATATTTTCAAATGAAAATTTGAGGCTAATAACAAATAAAAACCGCAACATTGATGTTTTTAAATTTTGGATATATTTTGCGGTTGTTGTAGGTATTGTTTAGGACTATTTGGAAAAAATATGCACGGTAAAAAATAATAACAGATTTTTTTAATAAAAAAAAAATCGATTTTCTATGAAAATTTTTGGACATGTTTTAGGGGACAACTTATGTGATTTATTGCACAATGTTTCATAATGGAAGAATTATGGACAAAAAAGTTATAATTTTATAAAATATTACAAATTTTGAAAAAAATCGAAATAAAGGAAAACAATATTTTTATGTGTTTATTTGATAGTACAGAAAGTGCATTGGAAGAGTACTTTAGTAAAATTTTTCTAGGTTGCATCAATTTCGAGATATGCTCATACTTATATAAAATTTTCAAATAAAAAAAAGAAAAAAAGGCCCTTTTCAAACATATTTCGTGTTCCTCCATTCCGGAAAATTTTATTTTGATTTCAACAACACAAACCAAGTCAAGTCAAGTACACAACACTGAAGACGGCTTTACAGTTTTACATAAATTCGTTTTATTTATTTTTTTAAATAATTTATTTTTGATCCAAAAATTTTCCGTTTTGAGGCATTGTGCAAGAAATTACAAACAATATGCTGCAAAACATATCCAAAAATTAAAAACATCAATTTTTCGGTTTTTAAGAACAATGAACTTCAAATTTTCATTTGAAAATTTCGTTAATTTTTTTTACCGTGCATACTTTTTTAAATACTTTAGTATATCTCGAAAACTTATTCATACAGGGTCAAGTCAAAAAAGTATACAAACTTACTTTATCGATCCTACTTGTTCCGCAGACGAAATTCTACACATTTCGCTCTGAACCAACTCGATTTTTCACTTTTAGAACGTTTTATTTTCGGATTTACAAAACGACGAAAGTAAGATTTTCATCTTTCGCAACCTTACCACTACTTTCACCGCCCCGATGTATGGAGAGACAAAGTGACTTAACCACGAATCAAAACAAAACACTACTTGAGTCGATTTTACACTGGTAGAAAAACGTCGCAAGTAACTGAATAAAACGGCTTATCATTTTGTCATAAAATTCTTGTGTGAAATAATAGGAACTCCATTGTTTTCGAACGGGAGTTCATTGTATGCAAAATTTAAGCAGTGTACACGTCGAAAAAATGTTAAAAAGGTGATTCATTTTAAAACAATTTAAGAAAACAGGATGTGATTCTTCTGAATTAATTTTCTCAAAACCGTATGGAAGGTACTTACGTCGATTTGAAAAAGTAATCGAGATATAGGTTTTGATCAAGCAATAAACAATTCAGCTACGATTCACTCAATCAAAATAAAATATTTCTGGAATGGAGAAACACGAAATATGTTTGAAAAGGGCCTATTTTACTTTTTTTATTTGAAAATTTTATATAAATATGAGTATATCTCGAAATTTATGCAACCTAGAAAAAATTTACTTAAGTACTTTTCGCTTGCAATTTTTTTTTGTACTTTCAAACAATCACATAAAAAATTATTGTTTTCCTCTATTTCGATTTTTTTTTTCAAAATCTGTAATTTTTTAAAAAATCATAACTTTTTTTCCATAATTCTTCCATTTTGAAACATTGTGCAATAAATCACATAAGTTGTCTTCTAAAACATATCCAAAAATAAAAAAAAATCGAAACTGCGTTTCTGGAGAAAATCGATTTTGAAGTTTTGTATTTAAAATAAAAAATAATCTGTAACTTTTTTTTACCGTGCATATTTTTCTCCATATAGTCCCAAGCAATACCTACAACTTTGTAGAAGATCTCAAATCGATCGGACAAACCGTTTTCGAGTTACAGTTTTTTAAAGATTTGCTATGCATTTTCCGATACGCCCTTCTCAAAAATAAGGCGAGGTTCAAACTGGCGGTCTGAAGGTGCAAAATAGCATTTTTGGTCATAAAAAATCTGTATGCAAATTTTTAGGCGATTCAAAAAAAACAAAAATTAAATTTAAAAAAAAATTCGTCATGTTCGGTGGAATTGCTCTATTGCTCATTTATTCTCACATCTCGCCTTGGACATTATGAGAATGCTGCACAGGATTAAATGATAATCTCCAAGAATTCTGTCAAAACCACACATCATGTAAAAATCATGCTCAAGATTTTTCAAAAACTTTAGTTAAGATCAAGTAAGAATTCTGTCCATGATTTTACGACTTTTTGTAGCGCGAGTAGTCCCGCGTTGTACTTTGTACAACACCCTTGGTTTCCCATGTTCCACATGGAATACCTCGCGATTTAGATAAAATATAGAAAAACCATCTTGGACAATGTTGTTTAGGCTTGATCTCCTAAACAACATTGTTTAAGATGGTTTTTTCTATATGTTATCTAAATCGCGAGGTATTCCCTGTGGAACATGGGAAACCAAGGGTGTTGTACAAAGTACAACGTGGGACTACTCGCGCTACAAAAAGTCGTAAAATCATGGACAGAATTCTTACTTGATCTTAACTAAAGTTTTCGAAAAATCTTGAGCATGATTTTTACATGATGTGTGATTTTGACAGAATTCTTAGAGATTATCATTTAATCATGTGCAGCATTCTCATAATGTCCAAGGCTATCATTATTATTCAAACCATGAAATTCCAAATTTAAGCACTAGGCGGCGCTAGTGAGCATAAAAGTTTTGTTTTGTGGATATCTCACGATCTTGACAGTAGCTTTGTAGTTTTTCAGTAGCTCAGTAGCTTTTCAGTAGCTCAAAGGCTATCATTATTCAAGCCAAGAAATTTGAAATGTTTCCACCAGGCAGCGCTAGTGTACACGAAACTATTTTGCGGATATCTGAAGAATCTGACTGCTTAGAAAGCTGGCGTCTCCGGCAAAGTCGTTCAGTTGATCTAGGACTATAATTGTTTTTCAAGGACTGAAACTTTCGTTTTTCAGAACTTATCCCAGGAGCCTGACCATTTAGTAAGATGGCGTATTTGGAAGAGTTTTTTAATAAGCTAAAGGCTATCATTATTTAAGCCAAAAGATTCGAGATTTTTCCACCAGTCGGCGCTAGTATACATGAAAATTTTATTTTGCGGACATCTCATAACATGCATAACTTTGCCGAAGAAGCCATATCTCTAAGAGGCCAGGGTCCTGAAATATCTGCAGAACAAAATTTTCATGCTCACTAGCGCCACCTGGTAGAAAAATCTCAAGTCTCTTGACAAAAATAATGACAGTCCTTGAGCTACTGAACAACTTTGTCGAAAACGCCATCTTTCTTAATGACAAGCTCCTGAGATATTTGCAAAACAAAATAAAAGTTTCATGCACACTTGTTCCACCTAGCGGTCAAATTATTAATTATATAAGGTACCATCAGATATCGCTCCACCTCCACAACAACTTAACTGTAAGCCCCATATTTCGAAATAATTTGAATTTTGAAATATATTGATTTCAAATTGTAGTCTACTCAAACCGTATAAAGTGCGTTCACTATTATGTGACTTCTACGTACATTTGTTAACAATTTGACCACGTTGTAAAAGGCCTTACTGTTAACAAAAATGGTTGAGTATTGTTCTTGAGAAGATTCTTGAAGAATTTTGGTTTAGTGTCGATAAATATCTTCGTTGTAGAATGGCAGCATATAAAGTCACGGTGCTCCCCTGACCATTATTATCAGAAAAAAAAATCTCCATCAAATCTGTGCTCACCAGTCGTTTTCCATAGCTAAGCTGCATGTCTGGGCAAAATACAAAAAAAGGAAGGGCCCGTCCTTTTGATTATAAAAGTCTACAAATTCAAAGGAAATCTGAAATATTTAAACGGATTTTTATTGGTTGTGATTATCAGAAGAAATATGCCATCAAAATTTGGATCAAATTTTGTGTTTTTAGTTATTTGTAACTTCTTGGTAGAGTTTTGAATGGAAAGATCAGAGTTACGCTCTTTAGGAAACGTAACCATAAAATACAATATATTTTTAAATACTTATTATGCATTATAATACCGTAAAGCATGTTCAAATGTTTTCTATGACACACTGCTCTAACATGCCTCTAAAGTCCCTAGCAATTATTTGTTTTTCATAGGATCATATAAGGCATTACGGAGCCAATTTCATCATGTAACCAAATTAGTGTTTATACAAGCATATTCTGGATAGTTTGCTATAAGGCATTACGGAGCCAATTTCGTCATGTAACCAAATTAGTGTTTATACAAGCATATTCTGGATAGTTTGGTGAAGCAATGAACTCACGATTCAGATTAGTTGCATGCAAGTTGAAGTCAAAGAATACTGTCGGACTTTAGTTTTCGGTAATGGGTAGCAGGGTATGGAATAAAATTGAATAACCAATGTACGGTGCTCCGTTAGACCGTTATTATGAAAAAATAATTGTTCATCAAACTTGAGCACAGGGCTCGATTTTTTAGGTCATTCTGCACCTCTGAGCCAATTTATTTTCATTTTTATTTGAAGATTTTACTTGAAAGTTCAATATAATTCACATGAGAATTTTGCAATAGCGCTTAAAGAACCTACGAAAACAGTCAAAAAGTTGGCCAAACTGTTCTCAACTAGTATATAACTGTTACCGATGTTATAATTACAAATATTTACAACTGACTTTACTTACCGGACGAGTGCAGGAGAACGGTGTGTGGCGGCGGAGAATGAACCACGAGCTCGCTAGGCTCTACGGCGATCCCAGTATCCAGAAGGTGGTGAAAGCCGGAAGGGTGCGCAGGGCAGGCCATGTTGCAAGACTACCGGACAACAATCCTGCAAAGATGGTGTTCTCGTCGAATCCGGTTGGTACACGAGGGTGGAGAGCCCAGCGAGCGAGGTGGCTTGATCAGGTTAAACAAGATCTGGAGAACGTGAGCCATAATCGAAGTTGGAGGGACGCAGCTATGGACCGAATAAATTGCCGTAACATCGTTACAGAGGTTTCAACAAATTAATTGATGTATCACCAACAAAATAGAATAACAATAAAAATTCTTCAATTCATTTCTAACTGCAATGATGGCATACAGTAGTTTGGTTTCAATGTGTTTATCTACCCATTATCAAAATTACTCCAATACAGAAAATCTACCATTACTTGTTTTAAAATTCTTTATAAATAAAAATGGAATGGTGTTTGTATGTCACGAAATATTTTGAGAACGGGTGAATAGACTTACATGATTCTTTCCCTGTCTCATTCGTTCAGAGTTCCGACGTGTTTGTTTGAAGAAAAAGTTTACGGAAGCCTCCGAAATTGTGGGGACCAAGAAGGAAAACTAATAGGTCATTTTCTTCATGACGTTTTCCAGCCTACTTGATGGTTACCTATTCGATGGTAAGACGAAGTTTGCTGGGATCACTAGTATGAAATAAAAATCCTGAAATCAAAATACAGAAATAATCATATTTTCGTTTAAAAAACTAACAAAATTGCCCCGAGATTTTTTTTTCTATTAGGATGTTAGTTTTTATAATGTCAAAATTCTTATGAAAATCAAGGAAGAGATATTGCTAAATCAGTTACCTTAAGACCGAAGTAACAATGGTGCAAATGACAGAACTGAACAATCCGTTTTCTGTTTCGAAATCGGCAAATCGAAGAAAATAAAAAGACACAGCTTTTTTAAAATAAAACAGCTGTGCTTTGTTTGCTTTCGATTTTATTGTAGAAAACTGCTTTTTCAGTTTTGAAATGTGCGCCATTTTTATTTGTGTCTCAATCCCTCCACCGGTAACATCCTTTTTATCCTAAAAATTCGCGATTTCGTTTTTGTATTTAAATATATTTTGCATCTTTTTTGAAAACATCTTAAAAATCTTTTCGTTTTCAAAAATCTGTTTAGATTTTGATCACTGTCCATCTGGTTCCCGAAAAATTCCTTGGGGGCTGACTCAATACTTGGATGAGCCTATTGTGGAGAAATGAAGTAAAATGGTGCAATCGCTTTTGAGTAAAGCGAATTGACACTTTGTTCGTATGAAGATCTTTAAAACTTAAAAAAACATTATTATGTTATTTCTTGGACACAACTCGAACGAGTTGTATAATTTTCTTGAGAAGTTTTTCAATATGTTATAATGTATAGCCCACATTTCATTTTTCTATACATTCACCGAAAACGTGGACATTTATGGGGGAAGGGGGGTCTGGCCAACGTCCACGGTCCATACAAATTTTAATTGTTTTGAATGGACAAATGACCGTAAGGGGGAGGGCGGGGGTTTCTGAAAATTAAAAAAAATGATCTCGTGGTTAATGGACAGCCCCTTATCACGTATGGCGAAATAGGGAACCACTATGTCCATAACTGGTACACCTACCCTACTTTACTAAAACTCATAAGAATTTACTTACAACTTTCTCTAAGTTTTACAAGTACAATTAAGTTTCCTAATGGTTTATTGCTCAAACTTGACCACAATAGATTACCTCCCAAAAAAGCATTAAAAATTTACCAAGCAACTTCTCGCACTTTCCGACATTTGATCCCGGGCGATGTTCTGCAGTATCGGTAGCACAACAAACAGCGAGGGAAGACATATATCTTATGACAAATGGCTCGAACCATTTCATTTCACTTTTTATCTCGAGAACATCCGAACACATCTAAACTGAACCGAAGCGACCTATGAGCAGAAGAAAGAAATTGTAAATTGTCACATAAATCAATGTAAATTATTCCGATGTCTGTCTTCTCTCAACAGATTCATAAATAATTTCACTAAATTCGTTTCATTTCTCGTTTCCTTGCCTGGTTGAGCCAGTCAGTGGCTTTCTGACTGAGTGTGTGCTGTTCGGAATCAGCACTGTCTCTGAGAACGACAACGATGCTAACGAACATCACAAGCACTGTGAAACTAAAACTAATGAAGGCTGGTGTAACTGATGAGTGTCAGTTTGTTCTACACACCCTGATATTGCCAAGCGGCCGGCTGTCATCGGTATCCTCGGCCGTATATTCAATTTATAGGTTTCCAAGATCTTACGTTCCAACTGAAGCTCTACAACTCTTGCAGCTATACTAAGAGATCAGCCGAGTGCGCCGACAGATTCTTCAGGACTTATGCCCATGGGTGTAGTCAGGGGCCCCTCCCCTGACAAAATTCAAAATCAACAGGTTTGCTACAAAGAAGAACATTTTGTTTGAATTTTAACAGATGGTATTCGGCATTCATATTTATGTAAAATTGCGTCAAAATAGTCATTTTGAATAATTTTTGGAGCCCGACTGAAAAACAAACTTCTGCCGAAGATCTTACCAGAAATCTTTTGAAGATTTTATCAAAAATCCGCAATGAGCCTTTCGAAAATTTTGACAACGGTGATAAAACTCTTGAAATCAAGGTTTTTGTCAAGCATCTGTTAAGTAATCTTGAATATAATTCTTCAAAAAAAAAAATCCGATAAGGGATAATTTTACATATTCGCAACAAATTCCTTCTAGGATTATCCTTATTTTCTATTACATATTTTTTTACATTCTTCAATCTCCAATAATGAATTCCCGGAATCGTTTCTGGGAACAGCTCAACATTCTCCATCAAGTACACAGCAATATCTCAAGATATATGCATCTCAATATTTTTTTTAGTAACTTGCCTTGATTTCATTTGAGGATTTCAATGAAATGTCCACACAAATTTCATGCATATATGGAATCTGCAGAATACGAGAGATCTCGTGATGAATTGTTTCAGTAAATTTAAGAAAGAACATACTGGAAAGATTTTTGGCATTTCTCCAAGTCTTGGTCTGGTCTAGGATTCCATTTTCGGGAATTCTGCTCTATTCATAGATTGAGGTTTCATGCAAAATAGTTGCAGAGGTTGTTTATAATGATCGCCTTTTGCGTGAAATTCATAAATGAATATATAAGGCCGTTTGTCCTCCTCCTGGCGGAAATCCTGGCTACACCCATGCTTAGCCTAGGAAGCAACGACTAATGCAACAGAGATGGCTGTTATAAATGGCACTCGTTGCTGGCGGTAGTTTATTTTCTAAATTTACCATGATTTATTGAAGAAACTTGCTCGGTCTAAACTGAGCGTGCTACTAACGTATGCTAACACAAATGATTTAATGAAGGATGTTCTGCCTACTACTGAGCAATCTCTTGGGTCTCAAATGACGATGTCCAATGGGTGGACTTTTTTTTTGAAAATCTGATGGTAGTAGCTTACGAAAATAAATTGTTTCATCATAAGTATGAGATTTATATGACGTAAAACTTGCATTTATTTCGAATTATATTACTGTAAAATGAACGTTTAAACTTTTTCGTTTAATGTTCAATGCGTTTTCAGACGTTGCACACCTACTTTTACATAGACAGTCAGTCGTTGTGCTGTCACTCCGATTGTCCACTCAGATGAAGGACCAAAGTTGGCAGTGTAGCTTTTCATCTTGCCGCCGCTGAGCAGTAATACGTACCTACTCGTAAAAGGAGGAAGAGTCGCCACAAGAAACAAGATGTTCTGAAGCATAACATACACAGAGAGTCCGCTCGGTTGACAGCTATATAGACATCTCTGTTGAATAATTGCTGCCTTCTTGCTTATGATGTTTGCTGGCTACTCATCCGCACGTCTGTCACATGCCATCTTCTTGTGCAAAGGCGACCAATGTAGATTACAAATTAATCTCGGCCTATAAACTAGGGGCCTCAGTCTGCAGTTGGGGTGCTCGCAGCTGTAATGCAATGCTCATCGGTGCAGAGTGCATGGTTCCTCCTCTTCTGTGCATCTTTCAGAAAACATGTCGATGTGTTATCATTACCCACATATTGCCTGCTGGTCAAGGCACATAATTCATGTCTGGATCATCAGGAAAGTAACCGAGTCGTGCAGCAGCCTCTTGCAGTGGACAAGCATGATTTATAATAATTGACCATGAATCAAATCGTTTGCACTGCTTAATGTTTGAACAAGTGTTAGAAATGTGCTGTTTCTTGATCATATTCGAAATTAGTTTCAAGGTGCCAAATATTTAATAACAGTTTATATCTCTTCCAGGATATGTTTATTTGAAATCGCATTAGATTTAACGATGCTACAATAACTTTAATTATAAAAGATATTTGTTTTTAAATTCAACGCATGGGTTCTCAAATTTCGAGATGCGAGTTAACTCCCGACTTTCATGGGAACCAGGAGACGTGCCGCAAGGGTAAACATCGAACCGTGGGACCAACGGTTTGCTGAGTCGACGCTGCTACCATGAGATCGTGAGACTGCCATCGCCTAGCTAGGGACCGTAGGTTACAAGGTAATTAGGATTAGAATAATAAATCAGTTTTAGTTTGAACACAGAACCGAACGTTTCGGCTTTTTATTTTTTGGGAACTCCCAACTTAAATCTTTTAACTGGCGCCCGAATAGGGACCTTGTTCGCGTCGCGGAAATTGAATAATCGATCAAAGTGAAAAATCCAAAGTGCAGCAAAAATATTAGTGAGTTTTCCAAAAGAAAACTATAACCGGTAGAAATAGCCGGGTTGTGTTTAACTGTTCGACAAAGTGCGGTGAAAATCTTATTATCTGATTAAGTCAGAATAGCGGTTCAAAGAGCCGTATCGTGCTGAAACAAGTCAACAGTTGGTTGAAGGAGCCATCACTGGATCGAAAAGCGGAACCTGGGACACTGTGGAATCTATCCCGATCGGTGTCAGGAACCTTAGTAGCTGACGCAAAAAGGACAACTCCGAAGCACCTGCCCTCGTTCCCTCCGCACAGCAAGGAAACCCGGAAAGTCCAATGCTATATTTAATGTAAGTAAACCTGTTTATCACCTCTTAATTTCTTTAAGTAATCTTTTACAAATTTTACAAATTTACCAAAAAAATTTTCCCAAAATTCTAAATTTAAAATTTTACCAACTATAAAAGTGATTCCTCTTTTGTGATTAGTGATCAGTGTTTAGAAAAAGTGTTATCAATCTGAAGCCAAATAACAAGAAAAAGTCGCGAATCGATATATATTTCGAACGTATCATGGCTCTAGGTAATGTGCCAGTCGCACCACCGTTATCAACTGATGAATTCATTAGTATCGGAAAAGTTCCCGATTTTGTAAGGGACATAAAACCATTTCACGGTGATCCAACTAAGCTGACAGATTGGATCGCTGACGTTGACTCCATTTTTCGTGCATATCGCGAGAAAGGAGCCACACCTGTTCAGATAAGCGTTTTAGAGAGAACCGTTAGACGAAAAGTTGACGGCGAAGCAGCAAACGTTTTAAATGCGAATAACATTTTAACCTCGTGGCCTGATATTAAGAATACTTTAATCCTCTACTACAAAGATCAAAGGGACGTAAAAACTTTGGACTATCAGTTGACTTGCATAAAAAAGTCAGCTAACGAAAGTATAAATTCTTATTATAGCAGAGTAAATGAATTATTATCACTAATAATTGCCCAAATACAAACAGATCCCGTGATGCAAATGAATGCAGCGGCACATATTAATTATTTTCGAGACAAATCCATTGACTCTTTTATAAGAGGTCTAGAGAAGCCTCTTAGTATTTTGTTGAAAAGTACCAACCCAACTACACTGGGTCAAGCTTACAATTTTTGCCTCGAGTACCATAATATGGATATTCGTTCCTCACCATTCAAAAATGAATTTGGTGGTCAACCAGTACCAAAACCCCGTGAACCACCGATGTTGCGTCCTAGGATGTACGCCACACAGCCAAACACATTTTTACCGCCACCGCCTCTTCCGAGACGACCCCCTATGAACCCATTTTTGACTAACCCATTTGCTCAAAAACCATTCCAACAAAATTCTTTCCGCCCAAATCCATTTCAATCAAATCCCTTTAGGCAAAATTATCCACCAAAGCCAGCTCATTTCCCTCAACCGATGGAAGTGGATCAAAGTTTGAAAACAGGTGTAATAAACTACAGCAATAGACCTCCGTTTAATTTAAAACGACCCTTTCCTCCATCACAACAATACCAACCAAATGCTAAAAGACAGGCTCATCCATTGGAAGCATGTACATACCCAGAATACTATGAATGGTTTGATGATCAACCATATTGTTATGACGAGCGTTACCTCGATTATTATACAAACAATTATTCATCTGATGAACTTCTTCAAGCTGAGCAAGAAACAGAAGAAGCTTCTGGTGTCAATAAACCTGTCGAGTCAACAGCATCAGAATCACAAACGGCAAATTTTTTAGAATGGTGCCCACAATTTTAATACCAACGATGCCCTACATTAATTTGAAAACTAATATAGGAGAGTTTCCATTTCTAATCGACACAGGTGCAAATATAAATCTTGTTCATCCAATGTTGGCAAACTATTATTCGTTCTCAAAACCTTACTATTTCAAGGCAAACAATATCGGAAGTGCAAATGGCAAGTTCAATGCTAATAAAGCAATTGACATAAATTTTTTCCATCCTAAAATTAATCATAGTGCCCAGTTCCTCCTCCACGATTTTCATCCTTTCTTTCATGGGATAATCGGAACGGGAATATTAAATGCTTTAAATGCAAACATAAATCTCGGATCCAACATGCTGCAGTTAAACAAAGATAATGAAACATTGACCGTCCCACTTCTACAATATTCGCCCGAGCATTCAAATACAAAAACAGTCAATAACCTACCTCAACAGAATCCACCACTCGAGACTCGGATAGTTTGCCAGTCAAGTCATAAACAACCAGAGCACACGTTCAGAACATCTCATCTTACCTCCAATGAAAAGGAACAGCTGCTAAGTGTGTTGAACCGACACGGAGAAGCATTCCACAAGCCAGATTCTAAACTTTCATGTAGCACAGTAGTCGAGTGCTCCATAAAAACCGTAGATGATACTCCAATTCATCAAAAAGTTTACCCCTACCCCGCTGCCTATGCTGCAGAGGTAAACAAACAGATTGAAAAACTTCTCCACGATGGAATAATTAGGCCATCGCGATCAGCGTGGACATCTCCAGTCTGGATTGTCCCAAAGAAAAACGATGCCTCCGGTGAGAAAAAGTTTCGTATGGTAATTGATTACCGGAAACTAAATGAAAAAACGATTTCAGATAGGTACCCGATGCCTGAAATCAATTATGTTATCGATCAACTGAAAGGCCAAAATTATTTTATTACTCTTGATCTAGCCTCTGGTTTTCACCAGATAAAGATGAAGGAAAGTGATATTGAGAAAACTGCGTTTTCAATTAACAACGGCAAATATGAGTTCACTCGTATGCCGTTCGGCTTAAAAAATGCTCCCGCGATATTTCAACGAGCAATCGATGATGTATTGAGGGAACATATTGGCAAAATATGTTACGTCTATATTGATGACGTTATCATATTTGGAAAAACTTTGGAAGAAGTACTTCAGAATCTTGAAATTATTCTAGCTGCATTGAATAATGCAAATCTAAAGATTCAGCTGGATAAATCTGAATTTTTGCATAAAGAAGTTGAATTTCTTGGCTACATCATCACCCCAGATGGCTTGAAACCGAATATTAAAAAAATAGATGCTATTGAACGATATCCGGAACCGAAAACCATTAAAGAATTAAGATCCTTCCTAGGAATGATGGGATATTATAGACGGTTCGTAAAAGATTTCGCGAAAATCGCAAAACCTCTTACCAACCTTCTAAGAGGGGAAGGATGTCACTCGAATAAAAAACTTGACCTTACTGAGTGTGAACAGAATTGCTTCACAAAAATGAAAAGTCTGTTATCCTCTTCGGATATTTTAATATATCCAGATTACAGCAAACCATTTCTCTTAACTACCGATGCTTCGGACTTTGCCATAGGAGCCGTTTTGTCCCAAGGCGAAAATGGAAAGGACAAACCTATCCATTTTGCCTCTAGAAGTTTATCAAAATCAGAAGAAAAGTATTCAGTACCAGAAAAGGAAATGTTGGCCATTTTTTGGGCCTTACAAACGTTTCGTAACTACTTGTATGGGACGCGTTTTAAAATATTGACAGATCACCAACCATTAACATTTTCTTTATCACCCAAGAACACCAACGCCAAATTAAAGCGATGGAAGGCGTATTTAGAAGAACACGACTACCAAATTGAATATAAACCAGGAAAATCCAATGTTGTTGCCGATGCATTAAGTCGTATTGTACTATCAATGACCGGGACCCAACACTCCGCAGACACTAGCGATGATATGTATATTATTTCTACCGAATCACCTTTAAATGTTTTCCAACATCAAATAATAGTAAAAAACGGCCCTGATAAAGTTGAAGTAAGTCATCCTTTTCCAAATTATACAAGAATAACAATACATATACAAAATATTAACGATGATTCTCTTTTACAGGTTTTGAAGACCCACGTCAACCCTTGTAAATTAAACGGATTGTTAACAGATGAAAGGATTATGGGTCAAATTCAAGAAGTATATAAAAAGCATTTTGGTAGGGAAAATCTGTTAAAAATTCGTTACACTCAAAATTTACTCATTGACGTTCCTGATGAGCATACGCAATGGGAAATAATCAAAAAAGAACACTATCGAGCTCATCGAGGCCTAGAGGAAAATAAAATTCAAATCTTAAGAAAATTTTATTTTCCACAATTGAGCAAAAAACTACGCGAATTTACAAATAATTGCCAATTGTGCCAAGAGAACAAGTACGATAGAAATCCTATTCGTTACCCACTTCAGAAGACACCTATTCCAAATGCACCATTCCAAATCGTCCATATAGATATCATGTTCATAGAAAAACTGATTTTCCTTACTTATGTCGATAAGTTTTCAAAATTTGCTCAAGTTCATCCAGTAGAATCTCGAGCTGCTGTAGATCTTGTACCCGCTATTAAGGAAGTATTATCAAAATTTAAACTACCAGAAACGGTTGTAATGGACAACGAAAAATCATTTTTATCCGGTGAACTTGTTAACTTTTTCAATGAAAACAAAATAACTCCTTATGTAGTAGCTACAGGTCGAAGCGAGATGAACGGAGTAGTGGAAAGGTTCCATTCCACTTTACAGGAAATTTATCGAATAACAAAAGCTGAAAATCCGCATAATAAACCAAAACAACTAATCGAAATGTCAGTAATTAAATATAATTCGACCATTCATTCTTGCACAAAATTCACTCCATATGAGATTATAATTCCAAGCTCTAAATCATCTCATATAATCGAGTCAGTTTACAACAATCTCAAAAAGAAACAAACAAAGGATTTAAACTACCATAATAGTAAACTTTCACCACGTCATATTCCATCAGATAAGAATGTATTTGAAAAAACAAGGCGAAGGGTAAAAACCGTACCGCGATATAAAAAGATTAGAATTAAAAATATAAACAAAAGTACAATTATTACAACGGATAATAGACGTGTACATAAAAATGATTTGAAAATTCGTCAGAGCTAATTTGTATTTATTTCTTATTCAGATTAATTCTAGTACTCTACGTTGGCCTAAGTCAGCCCCAGACGATATCAGTTCAGAGATTGGATAACCAACCGCTTTTCATCTACCATCAAGGGCATGGACGAATTCAAAAAGGATATTATTACTATATACACCATTTTAATTTAGATTCTTTCAAAACACAGATTCAAAATTTAAAATCTCAGTTTAAGCCAATAGACAACAACCAATTCACAAATTTGATAATTTCTAAATTTAACGATATTGATTCCAGTGTTAAGAGTCTTTTACCTGTCAAAAGAGTAAAACGATGGGATAGCCTAGGGACTGCATGGAAGTATTTAGCCGGAAATCCAGATGCCAATGACTTAAAGGTAATTAACAGCTCTATTAATAATCTTATCAACAACAATAATAAACAAGTTCGGATCAACAGAGAAATTTCGCTTCAAATGAAAGAGGCCCTTTTTAAAACCAAAGAATCTATACAATTGTTCAATTCAAAATCCTCAGAATTATATTCCATTAACATATACTTGAATCTTGAATTTTTATATGACAAAGAGACTGTAATGTTAGCAAAGATAGGATTGCTTAACGATAGAGTATTGAGTCCGGCTGAAATCGATATACTTATAAAAGACTTAGCTAGGGAAAATATAACAGTCTGGAATACCGCCGAAGCATTGACTTATGCCACCACGTCCATAGTTACCAACGAACTTGACATCGCTCTGCTGATCAAACTTCCGATGCTGGAGTCTAAGATTTACAGGAAAATCTTTATCCTGCCAACCTGGTTTAAACATCAACAGATCTATCTTTCTAATAACCATTACCTTAACCATGGGAACAAGTATTATATCGTTCACAGCCTTAAGCCAAAGATCTTCGAGACTACAGACATAACACCGGATGATACAGCATGTGTGCCCAACCTTTTGACCGGGAAACCAGCCAAATGCGAATACTTGGACAACCCTATGGAAGAGGTTGTATCAATCGATAATCAACATCTCTTTACCAATCTACAAAGGAATTTCACCATTCACACCACTTGTGGATTACCGACGAGGAATCTAACAGGAACCTATTTTATCTCATTCAGCAACTGTGAGGTAACCATTAATAACAGTACGTTTTTAAATCAAATTCAAAATACCACCGGTGAACCTGTGCACTTACCATTATTTGGGATTCCAATCGAAAAACAGCGAACAGTTGTCAACCTAAGTCTGGAACACCTGCATAACTTGCATTTAGAAACAAGGAAGGAGATGAAGGCAATTCGTTTAAATGCCACTAGTATTCAATGGCCACATTGGACAGTTTTTGGAGGGCTATCGGTCACTCCCATTATCATATGTGCTGTGTTCTTTTTATTTCTTTGTCTTAGAGGATCTAAGGTGAAGGTCCATATAACACAGAAGGAACGGACCCCGAAGGACGAAACTACGGTCGGTAGTATACCGATAGAAGAGACCATTCGTACGGAGCCTCATTTTTAAGGAGGGGCAAGTTAACTCCCGACTTTCATGGGAACCAGGAGACGTGCCGCAAGGGTAAACATCGAACCGTGGGACCAACGGTTTGCTGAGTCGACGCTGCTACCATGAGATCGTGAGACTGCCATCGCCTAGCTAGGGACCGTAGGTTACAAGGTAATTAGGATTAGAATAATAAATCAGTTTTAGTTTGAACACAGAACCGAACGTTTCGGCTTTTTATTTTTTGGGAACTCCCAACTTAAATCTTTTAACTTGCGCAACCCGTCTAATTATCGAAATGTATGCACCAACCTAACCTGCACTTAGACATTGCTGGACGGACTGAACATAACATACATTTAGACGATGGACATACGCTAGAACCAGTGGGCCATTGTAGAATTGTTCGTTTTCCGAAAAGTTTCCTCCGACTGGGGCAGGAATCGAACCCACACGCCTAACGACTGACTAGCGCTCTGCCTGACCTCTACCACCCCTGGGAGCAGATATGATTTGCGTGTGACTCCTTTGATGCATTATCACTGAGAACTGTGCCATATTCCGAAATATATGAATAGTACAAGATAAAACTATATTTTCATACAAAGGGGGGCTTCTGCTTTGTACCTCCTTCTTTGATATCTCAAGCAAAACATCACAGAGACATTTTTTTACATTTCAAATACATCACAGCAAGCGTAAATTGCAATAGAATCATTATTTGACTACAAATTGCACCAGCGCGGTAGGGTGATGTGCGAGTGTCCATCGTATTAAGCATTGATCAGTGAGAACTGCAATTTTCCCAGTATTGCAGTGAATGATGCTGATACAAACCGATGCCAAACAATTCTTTCTCAAAACGGCTTTAGCATTGTACAATAACATTTTGATAAATCTTGATCTCTTTTTGGAAATAATGCAAAGAAAATGCATCTTACCGTATTCTCAATCCGTCATATCGTTTTCAACTCCGTCGCAATCAGTTTCCAGATTCGTCCCACAACTTACGGCCCACTATGTGTATTGAGTGGTTAAAACACAACATATCAACGCTATAATAAAATGTTTTACTAGAATATATAGATCTACGGGCATCTCCCTCCATTCCTTCAGCATGATGGAATATACTAATTTCCTTTAAAATTAATTGTTCGTCATCAAAATTCAGCCCAAACATATGCACAATTCCTTTTAACCGTACAATTATGGTATTTGCTCACAGTACAGCGAAAACAACACAATCAAAGGAACCGTATTTTTGCGTCGAGTGTCGCGCACACATTGATGCGCACAAGCTTTTTTTTTTTTCTCAGTACGACGGATAGAACTTTGTTTACATTCTCAATTATACGCGACGGTTGAGGAAATTTCCTAAAATTTGGGGATTTATTGAAGTTTTACGGCGTATGATTGGAATGAAATCCTTCAGTGAAGAAGTACGAAGGTTTTCCATAGTGAAAATAAGTGCCCGGCGAAGTAAGTCACCCACGGGGGCGGGAAGAAACTTGGGTTGGAAAGTGGTGTGGCTCAGTTGATCGCTAAGCATTTCTCTCAAATCGTGTTCGTCCGTGCGATTTCGGTGTAAAAGTGCAAAGTGGATAATTGAGCTGAAGTTATTTACCGAAATACAGTAATTTTATTGCATTTTTGCAAGTGTACAAACCTTAACAGCTTTCACAAAATTACACTTGGATAATGAATCTATGTTGCAGGTAAGTTTGAATATCCGCCGTAGTGGAACATTTAACGTTTGATACGACGAATAGTAGCGCTTACGACGAAGTAGAACAAAACCCTAAGAAATGTTTTACAAAATTGCACATAACTTTTGAAAAAAAAACATACGCTCTGATTTTTTTTCATATTTTGTATAAAACTAGCTCAGCTTTACACTTTTAAAATCGGTGATTCCGAACACCATGAAAATTATTTTTTCAATAAAATCCAATATGGCGGATAAATTCAATATGACCGCCAAATATTTTATTTTTGCAAATGAAGCTCCTGTGTTTTCTCTTTCCAAAATGATGTTATTAAGAAGATGTTATGGCAATTTGAGTGAGCCAAGAAATGTCAACAATCGAGGGGTCCTCAAAACCTGTTTTAATTATAACTTCCAAGGGACTATTATTATACATAGATTAAATATAGAAAAACCATATTCGACAAAGTTGTTAAGAAAATCAAGGGCTGACATGCGATGGTCATTGTGATACGTAATTCCGCCACCAGGCAGCGCCAATTTGTATGAAACTTTTGTTTCGCAAATATTTCAGGAACCAGACCACTACGGAAGATGGCGTCTTCGGCAAAGTTGTTCATTAGCTCAAGAGCTAGCATTTTTTTGCCTAAGAAGTTTGAGATTTTGCCACCAGGCGGCGCTTGTGAGCTTGAAACTTTTGTTTTGCGAATGTCGCGGGATCCTCTTAGAAAGATGGCGTCTTCGACAAAGTTGTTCAGGATCTCAAGGGCTATCATTATTTTAGCCAACAGTTTTGAAATTTTGCCGCCAGAATGCGCTAGTGACCATGAAATTGTTGTTTTGCAGATATCTCAGGAAACAGACTACTTAGAAAGGTGGCGTCTTAGGCGGTTGTAGGACATTTCCCAGAATGACATTCCCCAGAACGCCATTCCCCAGAATGACGTTCCCCAGAATCCCATTCCCCAGAATGAGAAATTCTCCAGAAATCCATTCCCCAGAATGGGATATGCCCCAGAAAACCATTCCCCAGAATAGGACATTCCCCAGAATTGTTTTAATACATTTTTAAATAGCGGAAATAAATGAATTTGGTTTTATTAAGTCTTTTGTCGTTAAAAAAAATGAACTTATCGAACTGATTTGAATTCCCAGACGCTATGAATTCCGGACATCGACATAAATTCACCCAAAATGTTATTTCATTAAAATCATCATTATAGATCTCAAGCGAATACAAGTTGAATCCAAAAAAACCTTTTAAGTGTTTGCTTGTCTCAGGCAAACCATCTAAGAAGCCGCCCACAAATTATTTGGTCATATATGGGGTGAGAAGGTTTTGGCCAAAGATTACGGCCCAAATGATCAGCGAGAATGAAGTGGTTTTGAAAATATTAAATAAATGACTACGTGATTCATGGCCAGACTCGACCAAAATCTTAAAGAGAAAATGCTGTTTAAAAGCTGTTTAACATGATTGTGTTTTTTTTTTTATTAATGACACTTTACACTATTAGTGCATTCGTGTCAACACCTTACTCTACATTGCTCTATAAACATCAATTACAATATTTAGCTATAAATTTGTCTTGTCGTTTCGAGCGTTTGTTGAATTTGACAATCCATCCTGCTGTATCGTTTGGATCGGGATCAGGACCTGAATCTGTGTCTGTATCCGTATCAACATTTCTTCCACATTCCACATGTTACTTTTCCCCGAATGCCAGGTCTCAGAATGACCCGTTTCACCGAAAGCCATTTCCCCGAATAACCTGTTGCCTCGAAAAGCGATGCAGTGTAAACAGGTACAAGAATAGACTAGGGACTGGGTTCTGAACTAGCAAGATTTATAAGCAATCAAAAGGAGGAGATTATAAGGTCATTGCCAAAAGTGCCAAGATCGGCTAAACTCGGAAGAATCACTAATCCAGTAAAGAAGGGTGCATATCAGAAGACCGTTCATCTCCTTGAAGTACAAAAAGTTATGGCTATTATGAGAGCTAAAAACTTTTCGGGGAATTGGGCTATTCGGGAAAACGGAGTATTTGGTGAACTGGCGTTCGGGGAACCGACGTTCTTGGAAAAGTAGCAAAACTGTTTAAGATAAACTGCTCTTAAATATGTATGTTATACTATGTTTTATGATCAAACTTTACCCAAGCTATTCGAAAAAATATTAGTTTTGTATTCATAGTTATTCTGCCTTCTTTTAAAATTAGCTGTTCTTTCTAATTGTATTTTAGGTGACTTGTATTACTGTAATATTCTTTATATTCACGAAATAAATTGATGGAATTTGTTTTTTTTTACTTTCATAGCATATTCTCCCTTCTTTTGAAAATTGGCTGTTCTTCCTAGGTTTATTGTGTTCGTAATTATGAAGAATAATAAAATATAAATACATTAGAAAATTTCCTTTGTCTTTGATAATTCCTTTTTACAGCAAACTACTTTAATCAATTAGAGGATGGATGCAGAGCAGCATCCATCAACTCTAAGGTGGGGTTGTTACGAGCTTGAAGTTTGTAAGGAGAAAGTTGGCGACCATAGTTGGCGCTGTAATGAACTGGAATTTCTTGATTTAATAATTTGAAGATTCTCATGTAGTTAATAAAAGACAGCAACAAACAGGAAGTTTTGTCGTTTGAAAAAAAAATTGAGCTATGAAAGCTAAAATTTGATTTTCCCTAAATATTCCAGTTATTTGTGTTCACTATTTACCATTTACCTGGATTTTAACAGCCCAAAATTTTCCTATAATTTTTTTCTAAGGAATGTCCCATTCTGGGGAATGGTTTTCTGGGGAATGTCCAATTCTGGGGAATGGAATTCTGGGGAATGTCCCATTCTGGGGAATGGCGTTCTGGGGAACGTCATTCTGGGGAATGGGTTTCTGGGACATGTCGTACAATCTCTTAGGCAGAATCGTTAAGTAACTCAAAGGCTTTATTTATTTAGATGTGTATTTATTTATTTATTTCATTGGGACACGTGAATATTTGGTGAATAGGGTATAAATGAATAAATAAATAAATAAGTGTTGAAAATCTAGATTGGCTAAAATAATGATAGCTCTTGAGCTGTTAAACAACTTTTCGGAAGATGCTATCAAATGATCAGGTTCCTAAAATAATTAAAGCTTGAGTAAAATATGTTCACTTAAATTTGTTTTATTGGGTCAAATTCCGATAGATTTTGACTTGAAAGAATAATAGATTAATTTAATTGGGAGTACAGTAAACTTACAGTAAACAGGTCTTTTTTGTCGTGTAGAAACATGAATGGTAAAAAAAATATCATAAATGTGTTGAAAAACGCCTGGTTACCGTAAATTCGGGTGAAATTGATCAGTAGGATGTAATTGATCACCGTGTTACATGATTTGATTTCTTCCTAATGGAGCACAAATATCAATGCAACCTGCAGTGAATGAACGTTGTTTGTCGTTACTATTGTCAAATTATTTGCTGCGAAGTTTTTTGCGTTAAAGAATGTTTATTTTTATGAAAATAATGTATATTTTCAAAATCATGTACGGTGCAGTATTGACAAACATCCATAAACTTCTAGTTCTGAATAAGGATTTGAACATGGTATAAACCAAAAAGTTTGTGAAGATGCTTGAAATATATCCCTAAACCAGATTTCATCACCAAAACTCGTACCAATTTGCTCATTTGGTTGACATATTTGATTTTCTGTTAGATACCAGAAGTATCCTTAGGAAATTGCATACATTTAGGCGTTTATCGCGTAATTCTCGAAATTTAACTATTAATTATTTCTATAAACAATGTTTTGTTTAGAATTTAGCAAGCATATTCGGATTCAGGGAGCTCAAATTAATTGCGTGGAGTTGTTTACAAAACAAACAGTAATCGCATTAACAAGTGATCAATTTCACCCCGTACTTGTTTTCCTGCATTCAGTTGTTTGACATTCTCAATATTATAGAAAATGGACAAGAAAAACCGTGAAAAATGATCAATTTCATCCGAAATTACGGTATACACATTTTATTTAAATAGTGAAAAAACGTTTCCGATCTGAGTGCATGATCATTCGGTTGTGTCGCTTGGTCCCAAGTGGACAATCATAAATAATTTTATCGTTTCATTTCTTTAGTACTAAAGAACTGTTCTGTTTCAGAAGTGATTATTACATGTTACCAAAATATTCTCCAAATTATTGAATGGAGCTTATCCCTTCATGTACTCGCTTAAACGGAGTTACAAAAATATAGTACGATTCACACAAAATCAAGCTTTTTTGGACCAACACATCATGTGTACACTTTTGGGTGACTAATGTTGTGGGGTGTGTTAAAATTACATTTTGTGTTGATTTGGTTAAGAGGAGCCCGATTTTGTGAAACTTTATTTTGTAGAGTGTCCTATTCTACTAACACAATAATTTCCATCCTCTGACGTTTATAAAGATAGTTTCTGTTCTCCGTA
Organism: Aedes aegypti; assembly: GCF_002204515.2. NCBI lineage: Eukaryota > Metazoa > Arthropoda > Insecta > Diptera > Culicidae > Aedes > Aedes aegypti. Next base: position 236,376,666 of record NC_035108.1, on the reverse strand, counting down.
TCTTCTTAAAAGGAGGTTGAACTAACATTCCTACCCGTCCTTAGCAATTGTCAGGTCGTGGTGTCCATAAACCATGCCCCATTTTTTTTTTTGAGCTCCAAGCTCACCGTCCAACACCTTGTTTTCAAAGCATTCTTTCCGTGACATTTTTTTTTTCAGGAAACGTTAATTAATTACTTATTGGGGATGGTACACAAATTATGTCACGCCAAATTTCAACCTTTTTGACCCCCTCCCCCCCCCCTTTGTCACGTTTTTTGTATGAGTCCTCCGAAATTTTTGTAAGGCTTGTCACGCTTGGCTTGACCACCTCCCCCCCCCCCCTCGGAGCGTGACGTAATTTGTGCATGACCCCTGTAAATGAACCAACAGAATCTCCCAATGTTGGACAGGTATTAATGAAAAAATCACCGAGATTTCAATGATTTCGTATTGATATGAAACACCTAGAATTATTTGGACGAAAACGGAAAATTGTTGTCTATGATTGGAGATTTTTCCACCTTGAACCATTCTGCCTCCCTGATTCATTTCGTACTGCTCTCCCTTAGGAAGTTTTCGGTTCGTTGCATGTTACCATCAAACATTCCGACTCTCTGGCCAAAATACACACAAAAACTTTGAAGTGGACATCAGCTTAAAATCCCAGCGTCATGACAGTTTCCATTTCTCAAACACAATGACCAGAATGTCACAATACTTCATCATCGCGTATTTGCTTTAACTTCACTGTCATGACCTTAAATATAAATTTTGTCGCTTTGCACTTCCCGACGCGCAACTGAAAAAAACGGCAAACCATACGCACCCCTCTGGTCTCCGACTTCCTCCACTGCCCATGGCTGTAAAATCGGGACGGATGTGTCCCCGGTGACGAGCTGCCATGCCACAGAACACAGGCCGCGGCCGAAAAATTGAATGAAACATGACTTGAATTTGTGCGCCGAAAGAATGTGCCCGTCGTCTTTTTCTCCATCCGTCACATGTCAAACAAGATGAATGACTGACAATTTCAAGAATGATTTGAAAGAATTCCTGCTCCCTTTTCCCTCTCGCCGAACACTTGCTGAGAGCACAATAAGCCGATTAACAAGCGATTCTTCATGCTGACAACTGAACCGACTCTGCGTGACGGGTTCAAGACAAACGGCAGAGGATTTTCGCCTGAACTTGCACAAGCCGAAAAGCAAAGAAACTCAGTATCGGGAAAGCAAAACAGAAGCTCTCAAAATTAGAAATCCGAGGAAAAAAGTGCGAAGTGCTTGTGAGAAGGCACTGCCGAGCATCGCCTTGTCATATTTGGAACTGCATTCGTCCTATATTAGCCCCGGTTTGGTTTTTCATTCAATTGCCAAAAGATCGTCTCACAATTCAGGTAAATCGCAGATGGTTTTTAAGCCTCTAGCAAGAGCAGAAGTTTTGAAGAGAAAGTGATCTGATGAATCCGTTCGGGATAAATGATTTTCTAAAGATAACCCGATGGTGCGCAAAACGATATGTAGTCATGCGCGAAATTGATTGCCATAATCCGGGGTAACATTGATCAGTTTTTTTGTATATTTAATAAAAAAAAAAAGATTTGAATACCGTTTTGATTCATATTCCGAACACTTAAGGCCAACTGTTACTTCAAATGCAACTTATAGGCATAAACTAGCTGCTATTTGTGAAAACAACAATTTCTTCGCAAAGTCTAATTGTTACCTGTTGGGTTTGCCGATATTTTTTTTTTGTTTAAAATTGTTTAGTATTGTTTTTACGTAAAAGTATGGAACAACATTTTGATTCAAATGTTGAACACTGTGTTTATTTTGTCTCATATGCCGAACACCTTCATTCAAATTCCGAACAGCACGAAAAAATCGTATTCAAATGAATAATTTTCCAAATAAATCTAACTGAGCTAGTTTTGGTCTCGAAATAGAGAATCCCCATTAAGAGTAGTGTTTGATCCTTCGACCTTGACGCTTGCTCCTGCGGGGGCGGGCGATGAGGGCATGGTCAAACATGTCGCGCATCGGTAGCGCAGTAGTGAAAAAGTGCGTGGTCCGTTAGTAGTGTTTGATCTATTGATCGTGTCGCTTGTCACGTGGGCGAGTGACGAACACTTGTTCGGCGTACAATGCGATTATTGAATTATTTCGCGAATCCGGTTAGGCGTGATTATATCATGGATCGCATCACCAAATATTGGTGACTCCCAGATCTCTACCTTATCCTACTAACCAAATATCCTTTCCATGACAACTGTGGAGATGCAGAGGTGATCTTGGTCAATAGTAACAACGGTTGTCGAACTAATATTGAGCAATTATCGCTGAAACCAGGCCGCCATCGGCACCCATCGTAAGAATTCCAATTTTATGCCAATGATCGCTAGTTTCCGATAAAACTTAAGGGTGGTCCTTTAGGTTTTTTTTCAAATTGGTGGACCCCTCGTACGCCAGCTAGGTAAACAGTTGGCGAAAAAGCCCATTTTTTGATAAATTTTGGGTATTTCTTCACGTGATATGTCTCATATTTCGCTTGGAACACATAGCAAACTTAATGGCATCGTATAGAGAAAGGATATAGCTTTCATTTAAAGTTAAAAAATTTTTGGCGGCCATTTTGAATTTGGTCGCCATCTTGAATGTTGTTAGAAAAATCGTTTTTTCACCAGTAGCGCACCGCTCGTTTTAAATTCTAAGATCACCATCAGAAAGCTAAGGAAAAATTGCGTAAGATAGGCTACAGAAACTAGGTGAGCAATGGTATTTACCCTATGAAATGAACGATTTTATAAATCATGTTCTACGATTTTGACGTATGTGGCGAGTGCAATCAATGAAAACATTATTTTTTGTACAACAAAGAAACAAGTTTTCAATCGTTGGTGTTTCATTCGAGTCGAGTGAAGATTAAGAGTTTTAATTTGAGTGAATAAATCTAGCGGCCATCTTGGATTTTGACGCCATCTTGGTTTTAAGTAGTAGAATGAATTTTTCTCCTTGATAGCACATGTAGCATGTCGAATTCAGAAGCTACCATTAAAAACAAGGTTACATATACTCTTCTTCTTATTACTCTTTATTTTCCTGACGTTACGTCCCTACCGGAACCGATTCTGATACTCAGCTTTATTTGTTAGGGATGATTCAAATATAACGTAACGCAAAATTTGCCAATTTCAGACCCCCTCCCTCCCCCACGTTACAGCTTTTGTATGGAAAATTTAAAATTTTGTATGGACCGTAACACATCGGAAGACCCCCTCCCTCCCCCTATTGCGTTACGTAATATTTGAACGATCCCTTAAAAATTCCGTAATCCGGGGTAACATTGATCAGTTTTCTGGATATTCTTAAATATTTCTTTCAAAAATGCAAATATTGTGAGTTTTATATTTTTAAAACAAGTACTGCCACCCATAGCTCGTGACTATAAACAGTATTTTGTTTTTTGAAAGATTTAAGCATGTTTAAAAAAATGTTTTATGTGATTTTTTCATACAGCTGATATGGGGTAACATTGATTATCCATGTAAACAACGTTCGGTTATATTGAAAATGTCGTTACTTACATAAATCATGGCCCCTGAAGCCGAATGTGAAGTCCAAACGCTTACATCTCATTTACTTTTTAAGTTATTTTAAAATTAAAAACAACTCGAAAAGCAGAGTACGCCTAAAGGTAGGCAATTTCCTAAGGGAATTCTACATTCTTACCAAAAATTTGGTAATGTTGCCTAATTGAACATACTTATAGAAGTTTTGACAACGGAATCGTTTTTGGCGATGCCATTTTTAGTGAGAATCGCATTTTCCTTGCTCATATCGCTTGCAGAACTTGTGTGAGACATGAATTTTCGGTAGTGTCATCCTTAACCATTGAAATCATTGTTTCGCAAACTTGACAAATTTATGCATAAAGTTAACGCAATTTCTGCAAAAATCTTATTTTTTAATAGCTTATGAATATAAGAAAGAGAAGCAACATTTATGCTTTGGAAATGTTCGATCAATAAATAATGATACCATTTTATGACGAGATGAGTCATTCCGATCAATGTTACCCCGCTGATCAATGATACCCCGGATTACGGTACAGTTTATTAAATATGAATTATCTTTTATAATGCGATTTTTAATATCAGAATAATTCTTTGACAATTTTTTTTTTGAATTCAGTAATAATGAATAATTAAATTTATTGAATAAAAACAGGGGCCCAGATAGCTGTAGCGGTAAACGCGCAGCTATTCAGCATGACCAAGCTGAGGGTCGTGGGTTCGAATCCCACCGGTCGAGGATCTTTTCGGGTTGGAAATTTTCTCGACTTCCCAGGGCATAGAGTATCTTCGTACCTGCCACACGATATACACATGCAAAAATGGTCATTGGCATAGTAAGCTCTCAGTGAATAACTGTGGAAGTGCTCATAAGAACACTAAGCTGAGAAGCAGGCTCTGTCCCAGTGGGGACGTAACGCCAGAAAGAAGAAGAATAAAAACCGTCCCAAAACATTGATTGAAATAAACATACATTTTTACCATATGCATTTTTGTCATTGAATGAAGTATATAAATTGCGCGTTTGGACATAAGTAGGTTTTATGGTAATATCTGTAGTTTTAACGTAAAACATTGCCAAAAGTGCATAAATTAAGAATAGAAATCTTAAATTTTTAAGCAAAAAACATCCTTGATTTTCTGAACCATATAGTATCGTTTTTACTACCGCCCAACATGCATGTGAAAAATAGCGTAATTGAAAAATGAGAATCAGGCTTTGTTCTAATGTGGACGTAATGCCGAAACGCAGGTGTATCATCTTGAGGTTGGGAAATATGGTGGCCATCTTGGATTTAGACGCCATCTTATTTTTTAGCAGTTGAATGTTTTTACCGTCTCAAATATTTAAATTATGAGGCCTCCGTTAAAAAAACCATCAGATTATTTATTTCTCATCTAATCTCAGCTGTTCAACTGATTGTTCATTTCTATCATAGGTTTTAGACCAAATAAATGAAAGAATTAATGCTGTTTTTAAAATCAAAGATATGCAGAATAATCATTCAGATAGTAAATAAGTGTTAAAAAATCTTACTTGATAAATTGTTTTTGAAGCTTGTTAAGGGGCTGGCTTTGTTCCAGTAGGGACGTAATGTCAGGAAAAAGAAGAACAAGAAGAAGAGTAAGCGTAACGGTAGCATTAAAATTCAACATGATAAGTGCAAACAAGGTGAAAACTCATTCTACTACTTAAAACCATTATGGCGTCAAAATCCAAAATGGCCGCCAGATTTTTTAACTCAAAATAATACTCTCATTCTTCACTAGACTCAAATGAAACACCAACGATTGAAAACTTGTTTCTTTTTTGTTCAAAAAATAATGTTTGCATTAATTGCACTCGCCATATACGTCAATATCGTAGAACATGATTTATAAAATCGTTCATTTCATAGGGTAAATACCATTGCTCACCTAGTTTCTGTAGCCTATCTTACGCAATTTTTCCTCAGCTTTCTGATGGTGATCTCAGAATTCAAAACGAGCGGTGCGCTTATGGTGAAAAAATGATGTTTCTAACAAAATTCAAGATAACGGCCAGATTCAAAATGGCCGCCAAAATTTTTTTAACTTTAAATGAAAGCTATATTCTTTCTCTATACGATGCCACTAAGTTTGCTATGTGTTCCAAGCGAAATATGAGAGATATCACTTGAAGAAATACCCTATATTTGTCAAAAATGGGCTTTTTCGCAAACTGTTTAGCTAGCTGGCGTACGAGGGGTTCACCAATTTGAGAAAACAAAAAGGACCACCCTTAAGTTTTATCGAAAACTAGCGATCAGTGACATAAAATTAGACTTCTAACGATGGGTGCCGATGGCGGCCTGGTTTCAGCGAGAATTGCTCATTCCTTCCCTTCCCCGATGACCGTAAGGACGTGGCCGGCGCCGTTACTGACTTACAAAATTTGAGCTCTCGATTTGTGCACATTGAGAATGATAAGCTAGTCCCAAGCCCCATTCATTAAATCTCTGTGCAATTTCGATTGTTCTAGTCAACCACGGAGTAGCAACTACGAATTGTACGATCATCTATGCTTATGCGAATTAGAGAATCGCCATTAATCCCGAGGTATACAATAGATTGAAAGACGTTAAATTTGAATTGCAATTGACTGCCATTTTCTTGTAATTTGATGATATATTTCAGGGAAGCAGTTTAATCAAATCGCCATACAAAAACCGAGTGTTCGAAATATGAGTCTGTTCGGAATTTGAGACGAAACGGTATGCAAATACTGTAAGTTTTATATTTCTAGAACAAGTTCACTTAAACCTCAATTTATGAAGTCTTTCGGACCTTTGCTGACATAAGCGGTTCTTTGCGGACTATAAGCCGTTGGTAAGGATTGTAGATCCTAACGACTATGATTCTATGAACCTTGAAAGACCAAGAACATCAGTACCAATGAATACAATACTCCGTTTCCTTATATAAAGAATTATTTGCTATAACTAAATACCATCAATTCAATATACAACGCTTGTAGATCCTAAGGCCAATATTCCATGAAATCCTTGAAAGACCCAGAACTGCTAATAAACCAGTACAATACTACGTTAACTTATACGAAAGATTAAGGTTATATACCATTACTAAAAATATTGCTTGAGCAATGGTTACACTTGTAGATCCTAAGACCTGTAATACATGGAGTCCTTGAAGAACCAAGTACATCAGTACAGATAAGTACATTGATACATTTACTTATATAAAGAGTAAAGATTTTATGCCATAACAAATCTTCATCAATATACATCTGTTTATTTTTGAAGATACTCAAACCTTTATTCCGTGGAGTCCTTGGAAGTCCAAGAACATCGACACTACTCAATACAATACTTAGTTTAATAATATGAATAGTTAGGGGCCTTCGCAATATTAAAGAATTATCTATTGATAATTGGTTACGCTTATAGATCCTAAGGCCTACATTCGATAGAGATCTTGGAGGACCGAGAGCATCCGCACAAATTGATACAATACACCGTTTACTTACATGAATGTTTAGGGGCCTTTTGGGTAATTGAAAACTAACCTTAAATCACTTATTACGGTCGTAGATCCCAAGGCCTGTAATCAATGGAGTCATCGGAGGACTTAAAACATCCTTACAAGCCAAAAGCATATTCCTATGATTTAAATTAATGGTTAGAAGACTGAACCATATTAAAAAGAACCTATGGCCTTAATACAAACGATTTTTCGAAACATAACAATCTTCTAGTGATCAGTTTTGTGAGATATTCTTCTACATATAAATGATAAATTGATCTCCATTATCTCATGTATAATCATATGGCTAATTTCCAAAGGGATCTTGGAAGACCTAAAATTACACACATTGTAGACTTTTTAAGACTTGTAGACGAACTTTGTTTTACAACAAACTACTATTCACTACTCTGTACATACCGCTACAAAATTGTGGGCTTCGTGGCCTTGCGGTTAGCGGCGTCAGTCGCTTAGGCGTATTGTGCCACTGGGTGTGGGTTCGATTCCCGCTCCAGTAGGTGGAAACTTTTCGTTAAACGAAAAATTCATCGCCGGGCTACTGGGCGTTACGTGTTGTCCGTTACCTAATATTAGTGATCGTTCAGTCTGTGCAGCCTATGCATAGCTATGTGCTGAAGACGGTGTAAATTTTCTTTTATATTCCATGAAGTCTTTGGAGGACCTAGGACATCGGTAAAAATTATAGCAATACATTTTACTGCTACGAATAGATAAGAGAATGTGCCATATAAAAAAAACATCAGAGGATCACTAAATACGCTAGTACATTGCAGGTATATATCCCAGGAAGTTTTTGAGTGATTTAGAACACCTGTTGTACTCACTTAGTTGCCAAAACTCGAATCTGATAATACAAACGATTTTTCGAAACATAACAGTCTACTAGTGTCCAGTATTGTGAGATATTCTTCTACATAGAAATGATAAATTGATCTCCATTATCTCATGTGTCATAATTTCAAAGAGTTCTTGGAAGACCTCAAATTACACACATTGTAGACTAATTAAGACTTGTAGACGAACTTTGTTTTACAACAAACTAATCTTCCCTACTCTGTATATACCTCCACAAAATTGATGTTTTCTCAATATATAATTGTCTTTGAGTTCGTATACAAATTATTCTCAAAATGGGATTCTTTTTTACCGTTTATTGATTTTATAATAGAAATACAAAATAACTTGAATGAGCGGAGAGCATTGATACACTTTTTACTAGAGTATATCCTGTTATTTTGATCTTTTCAAATAACGTATGTGTTGCGATTATGACTTACGTGATGGGCTACAATCTGCTACGTTGAATCTACGCCGAATGGATAATTCTTCTCCACTGGGCTCGGTCCTGAGTCAATCGCTTCCAGCCGCCCTGAACGTTAAGTGTCCTTAAGCCCTCTTCAACAGCAAGAAGCCAACGTGTGCGCGGCCTACCACGAAGCCGACGGCCTCGTCCGTGTTCTTCACTGAATATTATTTTTGCTTATCTTTCTTCCGGCATTCGTACCACATGCCAGCCCAACGCAGCCTTCCGTGTTTTATGAGCTTGACAATATCCACTTCTTTATATACTTGCTACAACTCATGATTCATGCGACGCCGCCAAATGCCATTTTCTTGTTTACCGCCGAGTATTTTTCGCAGCACTGTACGTTCAAAAACTCCAAACGCTTTCCGGTCGACCTCTTTTAAGGTCCAGGATTTATGGCCGTATAGAGCAACCGGAAGGATTATTGTCTTATATAGCGCAAATTTTGTTTTCGTCTGCAGGCTACGGGACCTAAGCTAAGACTTAAGGCTACGCGACATTGTTTTGTACGCCGAATTGAGGAGCGTAAATCCTCGGTAATTGGCGCACTCCAATCTGTGTCCCTTCCTTAACAGAGGGCAGAGGCCCATCAACTAGCTATTAGGCAATTCTTCTTCCTCCCATATCTTTAGGGCTGTGAAATGGTGATCCGACAAACAGGAAGGAACGTCTAACATAGATCTGGTCCCCACAAGCCTTTACCTCACGCTTCCACGGGTAAAATTTTGACAAAGACCGCCAGCCAGGAGGTGCATCTCGAGCATCTGTCCACCAAGGAGGTACGGCTCTAACAGCATGTGTTCAAGCATCAAGCGGCTTAGTATGAAACGTCAGCCACACCTAAGGTGGCAGCCCCACCATCGTGATGTAGGTTCGCGACCCTGGTAAAGTAGCGTATCGAATTTCTTTCCTAACACGAAAAATGGAGAAAATGCGGTTATGACAGAAATATTTTTTCTATCATTTTTTTATTAATGTTTGGCAGTAATATGAAAATAAAAAAAATACGCAAAGTTTAATAGAAATAATAACAATGGATCATGTATATTCAAACTGAGAAAAATTGACTGAAATTTTTGGTTTTGGGTTTGTTATAAATGTTATATTAATCAAGATTCTAAAGTATATGATGCCTATAACCTCTCGTAGCTACTCTTATACTGATTATGGGGTTTTAAAACTTGTTCAGAATTCGGAAACTTACTGGATATTATAGATCTTACGGTCACCATTTTGAATTACAGTCCGCCATCTTGGATTTTCAAATATCATCGACTATTTAATGAATGTAATGCTCACCAATCCTGACAGAAAGGTATCCATTTTACATGATTTCAGGCCTTAATTCATCATCACATGGCCGCCATTTTGAATTTAGGTCCGCCATCCTGGATTTGAAAATGGCGTCGGACATCGATTTTCGTGTTCTACTGATCAAGCCCAATCGATAGACACCCATATTGCATAGTTTCCGGAAGGACATTGCCGCTACACTACGGACATAATGAAATATGAGCCGCCATCTTGAAATTAAGTCCACCATCTTGAATTTAAAAATCTTTATGACCATCTATACAGTCTAATGAATGCATGTGCAAAGTTTGGTGAAAATCGGTGAAAGCATTCCAGAGTTATGGTGGACCATTCAATCTAACATATATAGTAACATATACAGTATTGGACAAAACATTTGCAACTTTTTCGATTTTCCATACAATATGGTTTGGAGGCTAATATCTCAGTTATTTGTGGACCGATTTGAATGAAATTTTCACAGCACGTCAGATATAACTTGAATTTCAACATATATTTTTGAAAGATTTTCTCAATCACGAGTTCAAAAGTAATAACGGTTTGACTAAAGTGAATTTTTTGACGAAAAATTATACACATGCGCTACACATGAACTGTCTTCAGCAAACTTGTTCATATTGTCTAAATCTACAACTTTGCTGAAGACATCATAATGATATTCCTTCAAATTTTTAAGTTACGTAAATTATAAAAAAAAAATGTGAAAAAATCGATTTAGCCGAACTGTTATTACTGCTAAACTCGTGATTGGAAAAATCTCTCAAAAATATATGTTGAAATTCAAGTTACATCTGACGTGCTGTAAAAATTTCATTCAAATCGGTCCACAAATAACTAAGATATGAGCCTCCAAAGTTGACCATTTTGTATGGAAAATCGAAAAAGTTGCAAATGTTTTGTCCAATACTGTAAACACACAAACATACATTGACTTTTATATAAATAGATACTGTAGAGGTCCCTTTTTGGCTGAGGGGGAGCGGGGTATTCAATTGCATACTTTCATACGGTTTCTTGTGTTCTTACCGTAATCCGGGGGCAAATTGATCATTGGGGTGAATTTGATCAGGTCGGTACCAAAAAACATTTCCTCCCAAGGATGCTGAAGGTTTCGTGTGCAGCACAGACATTCCATGTTTTCTAGTTTATAGATGTCTAATGATGATTTTGAACTATTTTTTAACTTTTTTTATTTTTATTAGGGTTAGTTTTGCATAAAAATATTCACACTTTCTGAAGGTGTAAGCAATACACTTGGGAATGTCGGTGCTAAACAATCCACTGGTGCTATCCTTACATGATAGCTTTGAGTGTTTAAAATGTTGTGTAAGCTTAAGTATGAACTACTGAATTCATTTTTGATATCATACAGCTTAGCAAGTATAGTTTTCAATCCATAAAACCGTTTATTCTCAAATAATGTGCTTACTTCAGTAGAAATTGCTTACATTTAGGCGTATTGAGCAGATTTTCAAAGTTTAATTTGGCAATAAAATGATGAAATTCTCGAGTTGTAGGAATTTTAACAACACTTTCAGATTCAGTAGACCTAAATTTAGTAGATAGGGATTTTTTTTATCCTTAAACCTGCTTTGTTATATGGTGATCAATTTGTCCTAATGTGTCATTTATTTTTTTTTTAATATTAAAACTATTTTTAAACATGTTTAACATTATTTCATGCAAAGTCGTTTACATAACCTGATAAAGATCAATGGAGTGCTGATTTTGTCGAAATTTATTGGTCTATATTTGAATTCCGAAAGAAAATACATCAAAAAGTTGTAAAATTGTGATCAATTTGCACCCGGATTACGGTATTATCAAAATAAAAGAAAATATCAGAGGCCATAGGATTTTTTATGGATATTTCTTAAGAGTTACAAAAAATCAACGAAATTGGAATCTTACTCAAAGCATTATTTTCATTTATCCTTCAAAATGTAAAATAATTATTACAGTAACAATCTTGTTGATCAGCATTGATTTGAAAGCAGTTATCAAATAAATATCCCGTTTCTTTTATGAAGCGGTATCCTTACCATATGTTCTCAGCAACGTTTTACTGAAGTGTGACAAATACAGCAGAAAACTAGATTTCAAAATGCGAAATCATAAATTTTGGCTTCTTACGACACAAAGATTAAATCACCAAATTTATTACACCAACAACGAAGGGGATGGCTGAAAGGCTTTGTTTCGCATCAAAACGAAATAAAATATTAACGACAGGGTCTCTTTTTTGTGTTGGTACCATCACAGGTAGGTTGCAGGGGAAAAATATGGCACTTATTGTTTGTGTATCAGCTGGATAAACGAAAAGAGATATTTATTGCCGATGAGAATGCGCGACTAATTTCATTCATTGCTGGTTAGGAATCCGTTGCATGGGGTTCTACAAATTTTTCAATTTTTGGGTGCCCTAGTCAGTGACATAAGGCCACTATTGCAAGAGCCTACGCAGCAAAAACAAAAGCAGTCTGTAATATCACGTAATTCAGTCCCGTCGCTATATGCTGTATAATTACATCTTTCAAACTTACAAAAACACGCTGACAGCATAGCAATCGTTAGAACCAAAATGAACAATTGACAAAGAAGATATAAAAATCAGCTCGTTTACATTTAGAACGAAATATTGGTGAAAAATGGTTGTGATCAAATTATATTACGTAAAAATATTGGCACACACATGACTGACTACTAACAGTTGCTTCTCCGTTATTGCAAGAACAGCTGTAATAGCACAGGGAATCAACAGACGCTATTAAAGAGCGGTAGCATCCTCAATGTTGTTCTAATTATTATAAAAAACAATAAGGGCTGCGTACGAATGCAGGTCATTTTGGGGAGGGGAAGGAAATGTTTTAAGGAAGCCGTTGAGTCCTCTGCACTCCAACAAGAAAACACTGGGAGTTTCGATCTGGGGAAGTGTTGTTTATGGGATTTGTTTCGGTAAACGGTAAAGAAATAATTTAAGATGAATGCATGACTATGAATGTAGACGGCCAGTACTTTCCGAATCCCGTCGCTCACTTCTAAGAGCATGCAACTGAATCAACGAATTATATGCTTGATCTAAAAGCAAAAAGTCGAATACATAAAAGGTAGAAAGGACAAAATTGTACTGGTTCGCCCCGGGAAGGATATATAAACCTTACAATTCTTGGGAAGCTCCAGTTTTGTTTTCTAAATTGTGTTCGCTATAAATAACCTAAGGCAGTCAACTTAACTAGAAGTGTTAAGATGTTCTAGTGATAAGTTATGTAACGTTCATTGCTGACAATAGTCGTTTTCGACGAACGTCGATAACTGCATTTTATGAAGATATTATATGATTCTCCCAGCAATCGGTAACTACTGTTGTACCATTATTGAGCTGAAGCAAACAATAATGACAGCCCAACAAAAAAAATGCAACAAAATACTAAGCCTTATCCAGCTAGCAAAAAATGCACACTGCACTCTGTTGGATAGCGACAGTTAGGGTCAATAAATTATTGCATTATGTACTTTCGAAAATCGTTTTCAAAAGTCGAGGACACTGGGAGGCGAAGAGTCGTAAAGCATAATTAAGGTTCAAGGCTATGGCAACGATAAATTATCGAGCAACACAGAATCGGCTGAAGGGAGGGATATTTCGCTCTGAAGTCATTTTTCACTTCCTAAGAACGGGAGGACAAAAGGAGCGCTCTGTGAAATGATAATGTGTGTAATAATTTACAAGAAACATCTGTGATCCTGGAAATGTCCTTCGGCGCTTGAAAACAGGGCGGTGATCTATTGCAATGATTAATGACTTGTTTTTGTGACACTGTGGATAAAAATAAAAAAAACACTGATTGTAAGATGGGAATATTATTACAAAATCTATCTTTACATTGTTCAAATAAGTAAATTTCAATCAAATATATTCATGTTAATCTAAAAATACTGAAAAGAGTAAGTGTATTTGTACCCGATACATTAAAAAAAATATTTGTAGAAAAATAACCAAAGGGCTTTTGAATGTTGTCAATACGCCAAATTATAGCTTCTTATCCATGTTAAACAGGAAAATAAAGGATCATGTTTATTGGGTAGAAAATTAAGATGGCGAATACTGGTTCACACACACTCGTATTAGCTATGTTCTTGATTTACTGTAGGAAATATCAATAAATTTTTCAAGCATTTTTCTAACGCAACCCTCATTAATGCAGACACCTTTCAAGTTGTTTTCAGAAGGTTTGTGCATGAGAATTCACAGGAATTCCACTAGCAATTTATTTTAACATCTCTGTAGACTTCCATTCATGAACTTGTCAAGTTTCGAGATAAGCTTCCAAAGGATGCTACATAAGCTTCGAGAAATTCTTCAGTAATTCTAGATTCTTCGAATTGTTGATCAAATAATGTCACAAATGAAATTCTTCAGATAGTCTCCAAGTATTTCCTTAAGGTCTTGGGTTTCTCTAGCTATTTCCTCTAAAGTTTATCTCAAGAAATCCACCAGAGATTTTTTGGGAACAACTTTGTCAAACTTTCGAGAATACTTCCCATAATTTATCCAATTGTGTTTTCATTGAATTATTTTTTTTTCAACACATGAGAAATTACTTTTATGCGATGAAAATATTGAAAAAAAAATCAGCTGGTGTTTAGTTTTTGAGGAACTTCTGTACGGATTTTAAATGAGATTCATTCAGAGTTTTCTACAAATAGATGTACATATTAACCGAATAGAATCTTTGAAAGATTTGTTTAAAATTAGCTTGGGAAATTTCCTGTGAATGATCTAGATAATTGCATAAAGGAGTACCTGAAAAACATTAGAACTTTTTTATGACATTATAAACTAATTGTCTAAGACAAGAGTTAAAACCTTGTTAGCTTTCGTCTCCTTTGGTGTGACCTTTGTGTGGTCAGAAAACTGGTGAACATCAATGAAAATTGAAGGAAAGAGAAGAAAAGCTGAGCACATAAAATGCCGAAGATACCGTACAAAAATTATTGCTGGCAACGCTGTTTGGTGGGTCAATCAAAAGCTGATTCGTTTTGGCACTGAACACAGATAGGTAGACGGATCCGATTCTTGGCACTTTTGAATCATTTTGGCAGTGGGGTTTTCTCAAAACCGAAATACTCATATATGGCCACACTATGCGTCATATTGGATCGCTTTTTAATGCAAAGTTTCAGACAATTCGGCCTAGATGAACCCACCATGCCAAAGTGGAAGTGCCCAAATAGCTTTGCACCCTACGTGTTGTCGAGTCTCTGTCTCAGTTAATTGCGCCCCCAAATCACCTGATTCTATCGTTGTGCCGCAGCAAGCACTATTATTTTCTGCTTAAATAAATCAAGAACCAAAAGGTCGCTGGTCACTGGCTTGAGCGGCACAGGTACCTTATTCCGGGGGCAGATTGATCACTATTTTACAACTTTTTGTTGTGTAACCTTTCAGAATTAAAATATTGTCAGATAAATTTCGACAAAATCAACACTCCATTGATCAGTTTATGGGTCGATTTTTCATGAAATAATATTTAACATATCATAAGAATAGTTTTACTATCAAAAAATTAAAATGGAACACTGGGGCGAAATTGATCATCATATCACAAAGCAGATTACAGAACTTAAAATTTCCCTATCTACCAAATTTGGGTCTCCTGCATCTGAAAATGATGTCAAAATTCTTACAACTCGCGTATTTGATCAGTTTATTGCTAAATTAACCTTCCAGCCATCGCGCGGTTGGCCACCGTCAGAACCACCACGCTGCTGTTGGGAGCGAAGAGCGAGCATTTTTCACCAGTATTGTACAAAATACAACAGCGCGACGACTGAAGTGTTAAACTTGGAAAACCTGCCTAATACACTTAAATGTAGCCAATTTTCCTCAACCAAGGAATTTGGGAATATCTACGGGTCCTGATGTTCAATTATCAATATCGACGCAGATTCTTAAACAAGAAGAACTTGTGAAAAATGATTCAAAAATATCGAAAAACAAAAAAGTTATCGCGATTCGAATATTTTTGACGGTAAAAAATGAAGCTGCCGGTAAAAGGGGTAAAATAAGCACATTATTCGAGATTAATCGGTTTTATGAGCAGAAAACTATGTTCATACTGTTTTGTAAACATAAGTTTATGGTTGGTATAAAGTAGGTCTGTCGTAAGTGTCGATGGGTTGTAAAATGGTGAGTCGACAACCAGGAAGGTGCGTCCAACATAGCTCTGGTCCACGCAAGTCCCTACCTCACGCTTCTACGGGTCTAACGATGACAAAGACCGCCAGCTAAGGATTGCGTACTTAGCTAGTAGTGCAACCTGGGCACTGTTATCCTTCTGACATCAGCTAGTGTGAGGGGGTGCGTCCCGAGCGTCTGTTCACCAGGAGATGCGGCTCAAACAGCGTCTGTTCTGGTATCCAGCGGCTGAGTATGAAATGTTGTATCACGTCAACTAACCTAAGATGGCAGCCCCATCAACGTCATGTAGGTAGCGCAACCCAGGTAAGGTAGCATACTGAATTTCTCACCTACCACGAAAAATGGAGAAAGAAGAAATAACGAACGATATTTTCGGCAACCGACCTGGCAACGAAATAAGGACTATGAATGGAAACTTGGTATCTGGAATGTCAGGACGTTGAATGAACCCGGACGAGCGAGTCTTTTGGCTCGTGAATTGCAGAAGGTTGGAGTGGGCGTGGCCGCCATTCAAGAAGTGCGGTGGCCTAGATCTGGAGAACGTGAATTCCGGGCGGTTGATTCCATCGCCAACACTACGTTCAAATATAACATCTACCATAGCGGCGGCGATAAGGCAGAACATGGAGTCGGTTTCATAGTGATCGGGAAGCAGATGAAACGCGTTATGAAGTGGAAACCGATTAGCGAACGAATATGTGTACTGAGGATACGGGGTAAATTCTTCAACTACAGCCTGATCAACATCTATGCACCGACGAACGACAAATCTGATGACGTGAAGGACGCGTTCTATGAAGGCCTTGATAAGGCCTATGGAGAGTGCCCAAAACACGACGTGAAAATCGTCATCGGAGATGCGAACGCGCAGGTCGGAAGAGAGGACTTTTTCCGTCCGATCATCGGTAAGGAGAGTCTTCACTCCGTTACCAATGACAACGGCCTACGACTAGTGACTTTCGCTGCTGCCAGGGGGATGGCCATCTGCAGCACCTACTTTGCACGCAAGGATATTCGGAAGCACACCTGGAGGCATCCAAATGGTGATATTTGCAACCAGATAGACCATATTCTGGTGGATGGCCGACATTTCTCAGATGTCATCGATGTTAGGAGTTTCAGGGGTCCTAACATTGACTCGGATCACTACCTCGTTGTCAGTAAAATTCGAGCGCGGTTATCAACTGTTGCGAATTTGAAACCACAGCGAACAATGCGATTCAATATCCGGCGCTTCTCAGCAGACGGTGTTACAGCTGAATACCACCAAAAGCTAGACGAGCGGATAAGTGAGGTCAATGTGAGCGAAAACCTCAACAATCTATGGGATGCAATCCATGGAGTGGTGAGTGAAACAGCGCGAGAAGTGATAGGTACTGCTCGAAGACGCCCCAGAAGCGGATGGTTCGACGAGGAGTGCCAGAGGGTGACGGATGAGAAGAACGTGGCCAGACGTCGGATGTTAGTGTCTGGTACCAGGCTGAACAAAGAGCGGCACAGGGAAGCAAGATCAGCCGAAAAGCGAATCCATCACAGGAAGAAAAAAGAGTTTGATGAGAACGTGATTGCCGAGGCGCAAAACTGTATGGAACAGAACGATATGCGACGATTCTATGAAACTGTCAATGGCGTGCGGAGAAAGTCAGCGTCGTCTCCCGTCATGTGCAACGACCGTAAAGGTAATTTGCTGACAGATAAAACGATGGTGGCTGCCAGGTGGAAAGAGCACTTCGAAACGTTACTGAATGGAGGGAACGAAAGAGCATCGTAGAACAGAATGAACATCAACAACGACGGTCAAGCTGTGGAGCCTCCATCTCTAGATGAGGTTAAGAAGGCGATTGAAGAGCTGAAGAACAACAAGGCTGCTGAGAAGGATGAGCTCCCGGCCGAACTTATCAAGCACGGTAGTGAGCAGCTGCATAGAATAATTCATCATGTACTACTAAGGATATGGGAGGAAGAAGAACTGCCTGCTAGCTGGATGGATGGCTTCATTTGCCCTCTCTTCAAAAAAGGGCATAGATTGGAGTGCGCCAATTACCGAGGAATAACGCTCCTCAATTCGGCGTACAAAATAATGTCGCGTATTCTGTTCAACAGATTGAGACCGCTTGAAGAGTCCTTCGTCGGTGAATACCAAGCTGGTTTTCGTTAGGGCCGATTGACGTCGGATCAAATGTTTCCGGGAGTACAACTTGCAGGCTCATCATCTGTTCATTGATTTCAAGGCGGCGTATGATTCAGTTAAAAGAAACGAGTTGTGGGAAATAATGATGGAACATGGCTTTCCGACGAAGCTGATTAGACTGATTCGTGCAACGTTGGAAGGATCGAAATCAAGTATACGGGTTGCGGATGAGATTTCCACATCCTTCGTAACCTTAGACGAATTGAAGCAGGGCGATGCACTGTCAAACCTATTGTTCAACATAGCGTTAGAAGGAGCAATAAGGAGAGCTTGCGTGCATAGAAATGGCACTATTATCACACGTTCGTATATGCTCCTTGGTTTTGCGGACGATATTGACATAATCGGGATTGATCGCCGAGCCTTGGAAGAGGCATACGTGCCTTTTAAAAGAGAGACAACGCGAATTGGGCTCATTATCAATACCACGAAGACAAAGTTCATGGTCGCTGGTAGACATCGTGGGCCCATAGGTGATGTTGGTAGTGAGGTGGTGATAGGTGGTGATATTTTTGAAGTGGTTGTAGAATATGTGTACCTTGGAACTCTAGTGACTTGCGATAATGATGTTACCCGCGAGGTTAAAAGGCGTATTGCAGCTGCGAGTCGGGCTTTTTACGGACTTCGTAACCAGCTAAAGTCCCGCAGCTTACAGACGAAGACCAAACTCGCGTTGTACAAGACTCTAATTCTTCCGGTAGCTCTGTACGGCCACGAATCTTGGACGTTGAAAGAGGTTGACCGGAGAGCTTTTGGGGTCTTTGAACGTAAAGTGCTACGAACAATACTCGGCGGTAAATTGGACAATGGCATCTGACGGCGTCGCATGAATCACGAGTTATACCAGGTCTATAATGAAATGGATATTGTTAAGTGTATAAAACACGGCAGGCTGCGGTGGGCTGGGCATGTAGCTCGCATGTCGGAGGAACGTCAAGCTAAACTAATATTCAGCAGAGAACCAGGGAGAGGCCGTCGTCTCCGTGGAAGGCCGCGTACCAGATGGCTTTTTGCAGTTGAGGAGGATTTAAGGCCGCTTAACGTTCAGGGCGACTGGAAGCGATTGGCCCAGGACCGGGTTCAATGGAGAAGGCTTCTTCATTCGGCGTAGATTCAACGCAATAGCAAGGAATTGTTGCCCATCAAGTATCAAGTAGTAAGTAAGATCTGAACTCTTGCCTCACTGGTGGGGTAAAATTTCGTTTTAGACAATCAATTTTGAAACTTTTATAACTAAAAATGGGTAAATATTTATACACCGCTTTGTTCAGCAAAATAATAGCCAATATGTTAAAGAATCGCTGTGTCATAGTGCAATAATTGAGTCATTGGATCTACGAAATTTACTGGAATATTGTTTATTACGTAAAACTTACAAAATTATGAGTTTATATGCTAGATATACTGAATTTGTACTAAATATGAAATCATTGCAGAAGGAAAGCAGAAATACTTATTAGTAGAGTTATGTGTTGGTAGATTTGGCAATATATGAAGTTTTGGCAAACGAAAGGGAGAACAAAATGTAAGGTAAAAGGAATTCGATGTAAACAAAGCATTAACCCTCAATAAATTAACTGATTTGAGCTATCTTGACCGGGAATGCAGACGAGTTTATTCTAAGATCTCCGAAATCATTTCTCCCACAGCCAAACAAGCTTGTTAACTTGCATGCAAGTTGACCGAAATCATCAAATTCTGTATTTTCAACAGTCAACATCTTTAAAACTATACGTACTATGATATTATTGAAAACGATAATGGATTAGCGGTATTTTGGTGCTTGAGACAAAAATGTGTTCCACGGTGTAGAAGAAGTTAAAGTAAAGTGAGGAAAAAGCTACTTAATGGGTATTCTAACTCAAAATAAAATTTGAAAACTTCATAGTGGTTCAAAAACTGATCGTGTAGGAAAAATTATAACAAAAATTAAGTTTTCCATACGTTGTGGCTATTTGTTGTTTTGTTGTTCGACGCAAAAATTGTAATTTAAATCTAACTTTCGTAACATATAACAAAACAAAAAAAAATATTCTGTTTCTTTTTTAAGGGATAAATTAGGCTTACCATAAAGATGCTTTGAGGTGTGCTAGTTTTCGCATAAATTTGTGCAGCTTCTGAATCCTTCCCACTAACAAACACTCCATCCCGTGCAAACCATGAAGATGCAGAGATATACTCGGTATTGAGTAACAATGAATGTCACACTAACATTCCTTCCATTCCCCGATAACCGTAAGAACGTGGCCGGTGCCGTTATTGACTTATAATATTTAGATGTCTCGAAATTATACACTGAAGATGGTGAGCTACTCCCAAGTTCCATCTATTGATTCTGGTGAATCACGAAGGTAGCAACTACGAATTACCAATGCTCATGCAAACTTTAGCCCCATATAAGTTCCAGAAACCGGATTTGACAATCCTAGACAATCCTTCTACGTATTGTTTGGAGCAATAGTGTGTACTTATGCTGACAGAAAATGTTGAATATCATCGATATTGTTTTATGAGCGCCACGTTACGTTTTTCTTAAAAAAGTATCCTGCAAATGGTATCGCGGTACGTAAATAGCATTTATGTTTTTATATACAAATTAGGATACCAAAAATATATGCATATTTTCACATGGTAGATTGATTCGATATGATTGTCGAATGAAATTAGTTAAACCTTTCAATGCTTTACGGTAAAATCGACAAGCAGACGTTTTATAAAGACATAAATTAAGCAATTTTCGTAACGTGACACCACAATAATGCGACTGTTAATAAAAAGTTTTCGAAGAAATATTTATTATTTTGAAGCAACTAACCCCCCTTAGCAATGCCACCAAATTATCTTTTATTCAATATATAAGACAGTCCTATGATACTAAACAAACTACGGTGCAGAGCTTTTATAAAAATGTGTGTCATTTATGAAACTCAACATATGGTCTTTTATTATGTGTAAAGCTTTGGAAATATTTAGAGTTTGAAATTTTGATGTTTTGGAGTAGATGTGCATGGAATGTGTCATAAGCATCAATCGCATTCGCACTTGTACCACTAAAATCCGAAAATTTATATGTGATACGTATAAAATCTATGACCTCTTTTCTTTTCATATAATCTTACGTTATAAGTGAATAGCGTCCAAAGAGCATAAATGCGGTGAGTCACTTTCAAGGTGCTTTTGACTTTGACGTATTTTGTCATTATTGGCCGCCACCTTTTGGGTTGTCTGATTCAATCTATTTTCAATTCAACCGACCGCGGCGACAGTGCAAGCGATATAAATCCTTGTCATTTTGGCCTAAAATGCGATTTCTGACTTGAAAGTAGCCACTGAACATTCCCACAAATGGTTTCCTCTGTCAGCGCAGCTTCGGCCGAATCAATCACCTAAATGGACAGGGGGAAAAAAGGAGCAATTCCGAAAAGGTTTATTTCTTTACGTTAACTGACAGTCCTATACGTCTCTTGTCTGTCTCGAAAACCCGCCTGTCGTAAATATTCATCAAAATTTATTAGCAGACAGCCGGACGAGGAATAAAACAATCGTTCGTCCGCCTTGAGTGACAGTGATATCCTGTCAAAGTGATCGAGATAGAAGACAAAACAAACAGATACCTACCCCATGGAACTGGTGGAGGACATCCATCCCGGGTCCCGAACAAGAGCCATCAGTCCAGCGCGGGAGAGAGAAAAAAACTGAACCCAATTAAAATACATCAGAATAGATTTCTTCACAATTGACAGCGGTCACAATAAAGATTGAATGAAATTTTCAATCGGAAGAGCAAAAAGCACCAACCAGAGAACGCACGATTCTCTTTCTATTGTATTTAAATTTTAAATTAAATTTCGACCTTCCGGTGCTGATTTCTTGTTAAGTGGAAGAACAGACGATCTACTGGAATTTCGAAGCTTAATACCGTGGGGCGGGAAATCTATAAAGAGTGCGGTGGGCCTTTGGTTGTAGCAGAATCGGCTTTTTTTGTATTCCGAAGCATTTATACATGTCAATAATTCCAGGATCCAATCGGTGAGTGATGAGGTTTGTATAAATTGTCAACAAATTATTTGCAGCGAAGGATTTTAGAATTGGGGACGTATTTCGTTGAACTACTTTCCAAGTGGGAAAGCATAAATGGCTCCTATCTATAGTCCCTGCGTTTTCTTGTAGAAGTGCAGAGGACTTCTCGGCTTCCATAAAGCAAGTAACACGTCAACATTTCCTTCTTGTCCCCAAATTGACCTGCATCCGACGCAGTTGGCGGCGCTATTGTTTGTTATAATAATGAGAACACCAGTACTTAGCCATTGAGGATGCTATTGATCCTGAGTAGCGTCTGTTGGTTCCCTGTGTAATTACATCTGTTCTTGCAATAACGGAGTACCAACTGCGGGCGGTCAATCATGCTCATGCTATAAGATTAATGTCATGATCTACGCCATTTATTGGTAATATCAAAGCAACGAATGGCGTCGCTTCACAAAACGTAACAAATAGCCGAATGAGAAAAAAAACCTCGAGTTTTATCATCGTGTGATGCAAACAAGCTCTCTCGAAGTGACAGGTTCTCAAAATGGTAACAAATGATAGCACGCATCGAGGTCATAAATTAGAAAAATTAACACATCCCATTTTTCCCCGCCAAACCATTTGTCATTTGCTTGCGACTTTGGGAAACGAAGGGAAACCAAGTCGTGTGTCATCAATTTCACGTTTCACGCGGGCGCACTCATTTGTTTTCTCCGCTGCACAAAGCCACTCGCTCGCCTCGTTCTGTCGTTTGCCGAAAACATATTTCTCCAGTGAAGCTCGAAAACAGCAAAATAAATTAATATCTTCATTCGTGTGTAAGTAAAATATGAAACAGCTGGCTTCCAACGTGGACCCTTTTTTCATCAGCAGCGTTCCGTGGATGGCTGCCAGTAAATTTCCGAAAGGCAACAACTTACGATGGAAAGGGGCCACTGTGGAGCAACATGACAAATACCGTCGAATTTATCAAAAGATATAAAATATGTCAACTGAAATTATGGGTCTGCTTGCACTCTGCGAATCCCGTGGCCATAAATATCCATTCATGATTCATCAATGTTTCTGTCTAATTAGGGAGTAGTATTTTTTTTTTTTGATCTTTCGATGAACTTGTTATGTGTTGTGCATAGTGAACATAATATTTGACATTGTGAAATATTGTTGAGTGATTTATATGTTTGGCACGGATTAAGGGCTTGACTTAATAATGTTTATTATTACTGTTTTGTAAATTTCAACATAAGAAGATGCCTCCAGTGATCGTTCAGGATTGTCTGACATCATTCCGCAAGTATGTATCAACATTTTAAAACTGATGCAATTACACAGAAAGTATTCCATATTTTAAACTTTTGAAATAAATTTATTAGATTTGGCCCGCTGGCTTTGAATCACTATCCATTGTGCTTTCCATTCATTGACAAGTTTTAATATTTTCATGAGAACTCAACGTTTTTATTCCCCAATTGATGACATCTGCTCATCAAAATCCATGCTTAAAATGTAGTTTTGCAATTCTGATGCAAATCAATGAACTTTTCATTGTGGAGTTGATCAACATAACGGCCTATTTTTCCTACCAAAAAAGAACAGTGCTGAAAAGTGCGTTAAATTTTCATGTAATTTTGTTTATATAAACCTCATTACCAGCAGCTCCAATTTTTACCACAAAAAGATTTATAATCACAATAATGTTTTTGTTTCTCAATACTTTTGCACCATTTTTCACAAGTTCTCAAAAAACTCTTCTAGTTTGAGAATCCGTGGCGATGTTAATCATTGTTGATCTGGTTTTGAAGATAGTCCGATGTTTCTTGGGGGGACCGACATTCTCCATATAAAATGTCTTAGGCGGCCATTTTGTTTTTGGTCAATTTATCAAAAAAATAAAAGTGAACTATGCAATACCAGTTTATTACCAGCTACTCTGAAAAAATCATACAAATCGGATAAGTATTCTATGATGTTTTTTAAGTTTTCAAGATCTTAATTTTGTCAGACTGATACCAGAAACCTAAATGCTCATTACTAAAAGACAGCTGCACTAAATTGCTTCAATTTTTCATAATATACTCTCATAGATGTATCGTTCCGAAGAGTGAACATCCGAATACAATTAAAATGTTTTAGCCTGAGAAATTTACGTGGGTTATGGCTACGCGTCGGTCCACAAGGATTTTTTGAATATTTCCGAATCAAGATGACCAATGATCAATGACCACAGATTCTAAAACTAAGTAGAAGTTTTTTGAAAACTTATAAAAAATGGTGCTAAAATGTCAATAAATACAAAAGTTATAGCAATTTATTTTTTTTGCGGTAAAGATTGAAGCATCTGGTAGAGGGGTTAAACTCTTCATCAGTCAAACAATTTTGAAAAAAGAACCTCATGATATGATCGTTATAGGGTGTCCCAGAAAGTATGGGCACGACTTTGATAATGAAAATCATAATACGTTTCCTAACAATCAATTATTTTTATATTTTTGTATTTTTATATAGGCTATTTCAACCAGCATCTGTGATTAATTTGTTTGATAGGTCAATCGTTTACATTTAAAAAAAAATATTTTAAAAAAATAAATAATCTTATTCATTACAGAACCTACATTTTGTTTTTGTTGAAAAATAGCTAGTAAAATATGTTTTTATCAAAATCTTTCGCCATGGTAGGCTTAAGAACATTGTATCAAGGATGTTTAACACAAATTTCTGTTTGAAATTTTATTTGGCTTTGTAAGAGAACACTTGGAAAAATGGTAAAATTCGAAAAATCTCGTATTTTTCTCTACACTTAAGACAACATCACGAAGTTAAAACTCTTCAGGTATTTTGAATAGTAATAAAAATAATACATTTCAGATTTACGAAAGGTTAATCTCTATTATCTTGGATAGGCAACTTGATTTTTTTATTTGTTTATGGTTTACGTAAATACAAGGATTTGTGTGTTGACCATTTTCAAATCGACCACGGCTGGAATCGGATTTTTAGTTTCAATACAAAATTTTACATGCTTAAGTTTAAAATACAGAAAAAATTTTGTAAAACAAAGTCGCTCAAAAATAACGTGATTTGTGCAAGACTGATAAGAGATGTTTTAAAAAATGTTATGTAATCAACACATTAATCTATATAAATAAAAATGGAATGGTGTTTGTATGTCACAAAATGACTTGAGAACGGGTCAACGGATGGACGCAAGATTTTCACTGTTACACTCCTCAAGGGATGCGACGTGTTCGTGCGAGGAAAAAATTTGGGAAAGTCTCCGGAATAATTGGGAAAACTGGAGAAGAAGCCTATTTGATGGCAAGACGAAGTTTGCCGGGACCACTAGTAATTAAATAATTCATTAAAAAATCGCAATCTACTCTTGTAGGGTACAGTAATCAAATGTGTAAAAATCAGATTTTTATCTTCACTAGCCTTGATATGACAGTATGGTGAAGGCGTGCCCATACTTTCTGGACACCCTATAAACCTCTGAAATCCTCAATGTTAATTCAAACCAAACTAAGTTACCATGCCGTAGTTCTAGAATATGTACTTAGTGATGAATTCCAAAAACAAACTTATAAAGCTTGGTTATGCCATTGTCTCAGCTTAATTAGTTATAAAAACAGGTTATTGAATAAGAATTTTCTTTCATAATGCATTTTTTGCAAAAGAATGATTCTTCGACATATGTTTGAATTCAGGAACAATGAATAAATGAATTCAATAAACGAAAATCGTCTTAAACCATTGCACAATGGTCGGGAAAAAATAAGTTTGGCCAAAACTAGTTTTATCGCCTTGATCGATGAAATATGTAAACTAAATATGTTATTTGGCGTTTTTTATTGTTTCAGAAGGGGTTATTGACATATCACGTAACTTTAAAAAAAATATTAAAAATGTTATCAAACTGGGCTGAATACGTAATTTTTGTTTGTATTTGACTGAGTCTGATCAAAATGTGTATGGACAGTGGTCAAATATATTTTAAATAAACTTTGTATGAAAAATATCGTCAACTGATATGTAAAATATTGAATTATTCAAATAGCTCTAACTTGCAAATCAGCAAATTTCTGCAAAACATTTAAACGTTTTTTGTAGGATCTAAGGATGCTTTTGATGTGCAATATTCGAAATGGCGGCGACATTATGCGACAAGGGTTGTTTTTCATATTTAAAATCATCAAAATTACTGAAGTGTAATTTTGAATAGTATTTAAACTTTGACCGAATATTTTTTCCATCTTCATGCTCGATAAAAGTGTTGAACCATACGTGTTCAGATAGTGCGTAACTTTGGGGAAATATTGCTTTCCTAAATCATAAATTTTGTACTTCATTTTGATGTAACATTTTTCAATCTTTTGACTTCTGCCAGTTTGCCGTCATAAAAGTCATAGAAATTTAAATTGTAGTTCAATTCGATATAGAAACATGTGACGTCTTTGATTTCAATTTGAGTAAGTCTGCGTATAAGCATAGAATTAAATATCTAGCCTAAGTAAATATCTGTGCAACACTAGTTGAAAATGTAAGAAATAAATAAATAAATAAATAAATTCCAATTAAGGATCATAATAATATAATAGGTACATGAGGTATATTTTAAAATGATAAAAAAACATAAAAATCTAAAAAAAGTTTTTGGTAGTTTTGGCTGCCCTATTATGTGGAGCCCTACCATTGCGCATTGATTGAAAACAACAAACATTTTTCCCACCATATGCATTATTGCGTTGTAGTAAGTGTTACGATGATATCTGAAGTTTCAATGTAAAACATTGCCAAAAGTGCATTAACTTTCATCCAGCCAACATACTTTTGCATGCTTAAAAACACATTAAAATCTGCATTACTTTTTTGTTTCTTGATGAATTTGAAGTTCCATAAAAACTCTTCTAATTTAAGGTGTAAAAGTTTTGGAGATATGATCCAGGTGGTTCCGGAGTTATTCCAGATCGTCTTGGGATTCAAAAATTGGCCACATCACCCTTAAACGGATATCTCAGGATCCTGATGAGCTAGACGGTTGACGTTTTCGTCAAAAATGTTCAGTAGAACGAGGGCTATCTGGCAATGAAAAATCTGTTTGAGCATTCGTCCGCTAGGTGGCGTTAATGACATTTTTTCTACAATTTTTTATAACTCAAGATCCGAGTTTTGCGTCGTCCGATAAATTTGGTTCACGGTTTCGCGCATGTTTTCGTCGCCGGAAATTTTTTTTTTCCTGTTTTCAAGCGTCTTGCTGGGTAGTGCTTCGTGAAGCCCAAGCAGGACAGTTCGGTTTTGCGTCGTCCGATAAATTTGGCTCACGGTTTCGCGCATGTTTTCGTCGCCGGAGATTTTTTTTTTTTTTTCCTGTTTTCAAGCGTCTTGCTGGGTAGTGCTTCGTGAAGCCCAAGCAGGACAGTTCGGTTTTGCGTCGTCCGATAGATTTGGCTCACGTTTTCGCGCATGTTTTCGTCGCCGGAGATTTTTTTTTCCTGTTTTCAAGCGTCTTGCTGGGTAGTGCTTCGTGAAGCCCAAGCAGGACAGTTCGGTTTTGCGTCGTCCGATAGATTTGGCTCACGGTTTCGCGCATGTTTTCGTCGCCGGAGATTTTTTTTTTCCTGTTTCCAAGCGTCCTGCTGGGTAGTGCTTCGTGAAGACCAAGCAGGCCAGTTCGGTTTTGCGTCGTCCGATAGATTTGGCTCACGTTTTCGCGCATGTTTTCGTCGCCGGAGATTTTTTTTTTCCTGTTTTCAAGCGTCTTGCTGGGTAGTGCTTCGTGAAGCCCAAGCAGGACAGTTCGGTTTTGCGTCGTCCGATAGATTTGGCTCACGGTTTCGCGCGTGTTTTCGGCTCCTAAGATTTTTTTTTCTGTTTTGGAGCGTCTTGCTGGGTAGGTATTTGGAAGGCACAAGCAAGACGGTTTGTTTTCGGGACGCCAAGAAGTTTTGCTGTCAGTATCAGTTTTGTGTTCAGTCGAGGATGGATTACCTACTGGTGAGTTCGTTTCATTCTTGTGATAACACATATTTTCTTGAAAGCGTAACTTTTAAGTAATTTTAAAACAAACTTTGTATGGTTCGTCACTATAAGTGTCGGCATTATGTTTTTTTCTTATACAATTTCAATATACATATATTTGTCTCTTTTATACGTTATTAAAAATTATCTTTTGAATTGTTCGACATTGTGAATGTTGACGTATTTTTTTAAAACTTGTACCATATCGAGACAAAATGCACAGTAATACTCATATGTAATTTCAAACAAACTATGTATAGTTCGTCACTACAAGTGTCGGCATTATTCCTGTTTCATATAATTTAAAATATATACATGTAATTTTCAGTTTTCGTCATTAATAAAAACATCTTTTGAATAGAGTAGTGTTTGATCCTTCGACCTTGACGCTGGCTCCTGCGGGAGCGGGTGATGAGGGCAGGATCAAATATGTCGCGCGTCGGTAGTGAAGCGGTGAAAAAGTGATCGGTTCGTAAGTAGTGTTTGATCCTTCGACCTTGACGCTTGCTCCTGCGGGGGCGGGCGATGGGGGCAGGATCAAACTTGTCGCGCGTCGTTCGCTCAGAGAAATGGAAAAGCGCCGCGGATCGCTAGTAGTGTTTGATCTATTGATCGCGTCGCTTGCTCTTGCGTGGGCGAGTGACGAACACTTGTTCGGCGTTTAATGCGATCATCGAATTATTTCGCGAATCCGGTTAGGCGTGATTATATCATGGCTCGCATCACCAAACATTAATGACTCCCAGATCTTTACCTTATCCCACTAACCCAATATCCTCTCCATGACAACCGTGGAGATGCAGAGGTGATCTCGGTCTCTAGTAACAACGGTAGTCACACTAACATTCCTTCCCTTCCCCGATGACCGTAAGGACGTGGCCGGCGCCGTTATTGACTTTTAAATTTGAGCTCTCGATTTGTGCACATTGAAGAATGGTAAGCTAATCCCAAGCCCCATTCATTAATTCCCTGTGCAACTTCGATTGTTCTGGTCAATCACGGAGTAGCAACTACGAATTGTACGGTCATCTATGCTTATGCTTATGCTTATGCTTAATTTTTTATAACTCAAGATCCTGATGAGCTAGAAAGTTGGTGTTTTTGGCAAAGTTGAGAATGTCAGCAAAATCCTTGAAAAACAAAAAATGTATGCAGGTTTTAGTGTATTTTTTAGTTTGTTGGCTGGATGAAGGTTAATGTATAGTAAATGTTAAGTTTTTGAGCTAAAAAAATGTCTTGATTTCCTGAACCACAAAGTATTATTTTAAACTGTCACCCAACATACATGTGGAAAAATAGCGAAATTGAACAGCTAAGATGCCAGCTTTTTCCCAACGTAGACATAATGCCAATACTCTTGAGAATCATTTTGAGGTTGAAAAATCTGACTGCCATCTTGGTTTTAAGCACTTAATGAATTTTTCACCATATTTTCTTCATGTTGAATTATGAGCAATTCTTAAAAAAATAATAAGATTCTTTCATTTTATCTTACTTCAGCTGTTCAATTGATTGGAAGATCGTAGTGTGCTGTACACGTGTACGGACGCATTTTTTTGCTGTCGTGCTTTTCTCGTTCTGCATATCGCGATCCGCGTTCAGCCGAATTTCATCATCCGGAAGATTTTCCGCGAGCGTCAGCATTTTAGCAGTTCTAGTGACCTCAATATTATTTGTGTAATAATGTTTCGAATTATTTGTGAAATTAAATTTTACAATGAAGTCAAGTGAAATTGAATCCAAATTCATTCGAAAGGAATGCTCGTCGCGTGCGGTGTTTTGCGAAGTATTGTTCCAATTGAGTATAAAAGTCACGTAGGAAATTGATTAAAGTGAAATTATAAAATCTGAATAAGGAAGATTGGATTGAGCAAATTTGTAGTGAAAATAAATCACTACAGCCTTGACAATCGAAAATGTTTCACGCTGTCGGTCGGAAGGTGAAAAATTTTATGCGGCTGATTTTGCTCAACACGTGTGTTGCCAAGGAAAATTGGCTGTGATGACTTGTCGGCTTACTAGGTGAATTTTAAATGATATGGCCTGCTGGGATACGTACATGGTATATAGGGCCATAAACCTTGTGAGGACAAAGTTCTAAGAAGAAATAGTGTGGTGTGATCGGTTTACATATTTAATGTGAACAGAAAATGTTCATTTTTCTAATGCGTTGCATTATTGAGCCTACCGTTAACGGGTGACAAAGTGCTGGTTTGCGAAACATAGAGTATGTATGTATTTGATCGAAGACACATTCAGGTAGCATAGCAAAGCATAGCATAGACTGACTGCACATGTCAATGGTTGCTACTCCGTGATTGATCGGAACTGGCAAGAATTGCACTACGATCCAAATGAATAAGGGATGGGAGTTTCCGCTTACTCTCAATGTGCAATTTTAGCAGAACTAATATTATTGATCAATAACGGCGCCGGCCAAGTCCTTACAGTCAGTTGGGATGGGGAAGGAATATTAGAGTGTAATGATTGTTGCTTCTAGAGACCGAGAATACCTCTGCATCTCCACAATCACCACGGGAAGGGTGTTTATTAGTGAGGGAGGAAAGGATCTGGGAGTCACCTTTGGTCAGTGATGCGATCCATGGATAAGGAGGAAAAATACGACTTATACTTAAAGCTATTTTAATATTTTTGTATCGAGAAGTTTCTGGTAGAAGATTAAAAAAAATACGTCATATATATAATGTCGAACCATTCAAAAGAAGTTTTCATTAATGGCGAAAATAGAAAAATATATGTATATATTTTAATTATATGAAATAGGAATAATGCCGACACTTGTAGTGACGAACCATACAATGTTTGTTTGAATATTACATAAAAGTAACGCTTTCATAAAAAAATGTGTTATCATAAGCATGAAACGAGCTCACCAGTTGGTAATCCATCCTCGACTAAACACGAATATCTTTTCGCACTCACACAGCGCGAACAGCAAAATTTCTCGACGTTCCGAAAACGAGACGTCTTGCTTGGGCTTTCCGAAGCACTGCCCAGCAAAACGCGTGAAACAAACATCGAAGACACATTCGGGTAAGATAATAAACCATTCATGTGTCAATTTGCTCCCAAATTAAGTTACTGCGGCATAAGGATTGATGCAGAGTTTCAGCTTTGGTAAGAAATTTCAACATATTGTTTTTTTTTTTGTTCCATGTGATGAATTTGTGGGTTTTTATACACATTTATCTGAATTCAGAGCATAATAGGAGAGGGATCAGATTCAATTTTCTTTTCGTTTCAGAGAGCGAGTAATGGCGCTTAATCCAAGCCTCTAGAGCCAAGACATACAGGTGAAATACCTGTGTCCCATCCCAGGAAAAGGAACACAGCGATGAAGTGTGCATTGAATTTCTTAGCTATCCCTCTTAATGAAACGGTCGGTACGGTTGTTCCCGTTTCTTCACTTATAAAATTGAAAAACAATCGCTCACCGTGTTATTCATTCGTGAATAATCAGATGGTCGTCAATCTTTTACTTATCTTAAAACCCAAGTCTGCACAGTGGGCCTGGCCATTTTAATGTTTGTGTCATATTTATACGATATGCTGCAAATACTAATGTCGACAAGAAAATACTGGAATCATTTCCAGTATTTCCAGGATGCTTTTCAATATTGGCTGCGTAAGCACTCAGATAGATTGATAAATAGATAGATTTCAGCTGTCCAATTGATTGTTCATTTCATTCATCGGTTTTAGACTAAATCAATGAAAGAATGAATGCTACTCCTGAACTCGAAAATATGCCGAAGAATCTTTCTGGTTCCAAATATGCATCATAAAAGAAAATTTCTACTTAATAACCTGTTTTAATAACGAATTAAGTTGAGAAGCAGGCTCTTTTCTAATAAGGACGTAATGTCAGGAAAAAGAAGAACAAGAAGAGTAAGCGTTACGGTGCCTTAAAATTCAACAAGAGCCAACAAGGTGAAAAAATCATTATATTATTTATAATCGAAATGGCCTCAAAATCCAAGATGGCCGCCAGAATTTTTCACTCAAAATGATACTCTCTTGACTCGAAGAAAACACAATGATTGGAAACTTGTTTTATGTTGTAAGAAATTGATTGAACTCACCATATACAGTGAAACGAGATAGCTTTGATCGTTTTTTCGAAGAAAACTTGAATATTTTTGCATGCTGTTTCAAAGAATTATAACTTATTTTTTAGGTTTTCTGTTTTGGAATTACTTTGATAATGGAGCATAAATTGAACAAAGTTGAATGAATTACGTAACATTTATAGGGCATTGCATACTTCTAGACGTTTAGCGTTGTATGGAAATGTCTGACTTAGATTACACAAATGGTCCCCGTCTATGAAAATGCTTTTCGCTAAGAGATTTGAACCATATTCAAGTTCTATGATAACTAGCCTGTCAAGAAAAGGTGACCATCTATTCAAAACTACATCAAATAGTGATCGTAGAGCAGATTGTTTATAGGCGTTTCGAAAATGCTAAAATCGTATCAATTTTTAATATTCGTATATAAAGCCCCAAATGTTCTCGATTTAAATGAAAACAGCTCTTACATGAAGTGTCATACTTATATCCTTTAGTTTTGCATTCGTTTTGCTTAACCGATTAACAGACATTATTATATTTCGTTTAGTATGTGATGGGTAAAGCACTTTAAAAGCTACCCGCATTGTCAAAGATACCCCGTTTTACGGTACTTGAAAATCGTAACAGATGATTAAGAAATTCGTTCATTTCATAGGGTCACAATCATTGCGATGACATTAAGTTTGCTTTTGTTTCGAGGGATATACGACACATTATCATGTGAAGAAAAACCTAACGGTTTTTTCGTAAGCTGTTTAGCTAGCTGGCGTACGGCCCAACTAACCACTAGCCCGCTAATTCGCCTTTTTGAGATTATAGAGCTATTATAAGGCATGTCAGCTGTACAATAGCACTATATTAGCACGCAGGGCGAATTAAAATGATATTTTGTTACTCGGGGAGGGATCCACCAGTTTGGGAAAACCGAAACGACCACTCTCTAGTTTTATTATATACTAGCGATCAGTGACATAAAATTGGAATTTTAACGATGTGTGCCGATGGCGGCCTGGTTTCAGCGAGAATTTCTCATTATGAACCTCATATTGATTCAAGAAAGCTGATTTTATTTGTAGAATAATTTGGACTTTCAAATTTTCAAGTGTTCTCTAACTTCGAAATTGGTTCATTTTGAGTGAATTTGATGTCATATAAATTAAAAATAAATTTACAAGAATGTTATTCTAACTGAAATATTGGCTTGTAATTCAATCGAAAGTTTTAAAAATGATCCATCGAGACGGGGCAAATATGAGAAAAGTCTTCAAACTCTTCGCGGGCCGCTCAAAATGACGCTGCGGGCCATAAGTTGGAAACAAACATGACAACCATTATCATAAGTGTATTAAAGTTTGTATGAAATTATATTTCTGAATTGATATTTGTTGATTCTCACATTTCGACATAGAATCAAGCAGAATTTATTCGATTTTGTAAGATAAATAATAACTTTTCATTTCAAATCGACTGAGTCAAGTAAAGTAGGGAGACTTACGGCTTCGGCATCCTTCGACTATTATCGGCAACCAAATTTCAAACGCCAAATACACAGTATTTTTCTATCAAAACACATCAGTGGAAACATTCAGATGATTCTTTGTTCTGCCCGCTTCCCGCTGGCGAGATTTCCGAGACTAAACAAACGATATCGCCGGAGATGCCATCAATTCAAATGAGCACGCCTCAAAATGCGACTGATTTGGAGCTGCCGAAGAGATTCACCAGCAGTTGTTATGGGAAAGTTGCCGAAGAGAATGAGGCTGCCGACAATAGTCACACTGACAAGGGATGTTCGCAGCGTTGTAAAAACGTTTCCAAAAGCATTTTGACAAGTCTGTCGGTGTGAATCGATAGAGGATTGAGCAACGCATAAATGTAAATAGACAAACACGGAATTTATCTGCTGATGACCGAGAAAATTACAAAAGAAGCACAGCATCGGCTTAAACTGCCGAGAATACGTAAGTTCCCCTATATAAGGCGTTGTATATATTCAGGCGTTTAACATTATATGGAAATTTCTGACTTTGATTACAAAAAAACACCCCAACTTGTAAAAATGCTTTTTGTTTAAAGATTTGAGACCGAATTCAAGTTCTATAACTAAGCTATCAAGGATAAGTGACGCACTCTTTAAAACATCATCAAATCGTGGTCGCAGAACAGATTGTTGTTGGTTAAAAAAATGCTAAAATCTCATCAATTTTTAATATTTTAATACAGAAACTCGAATGTTTTCCATGCCGATGAAAATAAGTCTGACATGAAGTACTATACTAAAGGTCTTAACTGTTGCATTCGTTTTGCTTAACTGATTGTCTGAAATTATGTTGTTCAATGTTGTTTATGTTGTCTGTTGAACACACTTTAAGCATTGACTACCGTAAGCATATGTATTAATAAAAAAAAGTTTAACTTTTAGAAAAAAATTTAAACTTAAACCCCAACAGTTTTTTTTACTTATACCCCAAAAACTGTACGTTTGACAAAAAAATCTGTATATATTCAAAATTAGCTTGCTAAAATTCGTAGAAAAAGACTTGGGTTTGTAGCCTAGTGTAATTATAAAATAATTTCAGGTGTTACGTATGCAAAAATTCCATGATGGTATAAATCCTAAAAAGAGAAGTAAATAAATACCTTAGCCAATCCAACATAATGTAAATTGTGTTCCTCAATTTATACTTTATTTTTTATATTGCTTACTGAAACATATGAAGCAGAACTTTTGTTTAATGTATAGTTGCCACTTTTATTTATTTCATATGCCATTCTTTACAATATCCGTCAATCACATCAGGTCGAAGCATTTCACCGCGGCTCAGCGGAGACATGTCTTAAATCAATCGATGCCGATTCTCGTTTTTCCATCCCACAGCCGGCAGCAGCGTCTCGGGAAAGGCGAAGAAAAGATTTTATCCCTTACTCGTCGTTCTTCAAAGACACATTCATTATTCACAGTGCCAAAACCTCCAAGTGATCCACATTTGGTTGTGTTTCGTCATGTGTCAAGATGTGCCGGGAGCGACTTTTCAGCACACCACAAGAAGGAGTAAAAACTGAAAACACTTTGGGAGATGTTGAGGAAGCATACCGGCTGACTGATGTGGTAAAAGCCATTAACTCTATTGCTCTCTGTGTTTGGAAAGTGGAAAAAGGAATGACAACGAAAATGACACCACAAATCGTTTTGTAGACAGGAAAATGTCGAGAAAACCGAAGCTTAGACCAAAGCGAAGTTTGGCGAGTGCAAGCAAAAAGAAGGCAGCTATCAAGCATCAAACTGTCAAAGTCAGGGAAAACGATTTCCAGAAGAAATGGCTGTGTCGCTGACAAAACGGCTGCAACATCGATTCGCATGTTTCACAGGTCGTTCAAACAATTTCTTGGTTTTCCTGTCTTATTTTAGTTTTACATATACGTTTATATGTTTTATATTGAATTAATTATTTGACTCTGGAACGGATGGTGGTCTTTCACTAAAATTCCGTACAACATTATTTCATTACAATAAGATATATTTAATAAAGCTTATCTGATAGAGTAATTGAGGCCTAAACCAGGCAACCGATCGATCATTAGTGGTTAGCTATGTTGCAACAGCCTGGGGTATATATTCCGCAGTTTTTATTATGGATTATGATAAAATTTTGATGTAAATAACAGACAAAGATACTATTTGCAATCATTACCGACTTATGGTTCATAATTGTGTTATGAATTTCTGATGTTGTTCAATTTGTTTTAACCTTTTTGCTAGAAAAGGTTAACATTAGGAGATTTTTTAATTAACTTAAAACGGTGGACCCCTCAAAAGCCAGCAAGCGCATCAATAGTATCCATGAAAATTTTAGCAACTTGAGGTATTTATATCAAAGTATTTTATAACAGGACGCTGTATAGAATTGCCTGGTAAGATATTAGAATAACAATAAATATAACAAAATTATCTCGAATGGTATCATAGATAATAAAGTTATAATAGTAAACTAATATTGGGATCCAAACCCTCGTCTAGTAAGTTGAATCTCCACGATCCTCTCGAACATATTACCAATTTCAAAATATTGTTGAGTTGTGAAATTGGTGGTACATACATAGATAGAAAATGAATTGGCTTAATTTGATTTATTTTTCCTGTGTACTTCCAAATGCTAAACACTTTAAACAAATTTGGACTTTATTGAAATAACAATGCCAAAATGTGTCTCAAAACCTGGACCCTCCATAATTTCTTGGTATCAGCTGGGCGTCGTTTAATAAATTTTATTCCGGCCATCAAATAAATTATGGCTGATTCTTGACCCTCCTATCTTATTCCATTTTGTACTATATTCCTCGCCATTGAGTAAACAGACAGACAGCCTATAATGTGTCTTCGTAATACTGATTGTTAAACCATAAAACCATTTCATCACCATTGGCTTCAACGATAATGATAACTATCTTTATTGCATGTAGCCTTTTCGAAAAACAAACGTGCTACACGGTTCGAGAAAAAAATGGTGTAACGTCTTATGTGCCATAGATGGAATCCTGTGACTGATATGTACCTCTCATCTTTGTCAGGAAGAGGTGTGTTGCTTTAGAATAGATGCACTTACTTCTTGTCTGGAGATTTTTATTACTCTTATAGAAAAAAAATCGTTAATCTATCCCTCAAATTTTCTGATACATTCAATCATACTACCATAATTTCATTCCATCATTTAAAAAATATCATTGTATATTTTTATATGAGTTTATGTATTCATATGACGAGTTCATAGTAAACAATATTAATGAAAGGTCTGTGAGATATGTTTCGTAATTAATGGAACTGTTGTCGATAATCATCCAGCATGACGGTCTTAAGTGTCTCGTAGAGACACGTCATAATTTATATCCTTCTGTCAAGCACAATCGTAAAACCATCAGCTTCTTTTATGCGCTTCCCATGCCGCTAAGGCGACTAAGGCGAACATCTCATAGTGAAGAAGCTGGTATTTTGACTTCCTTCTAGAGATTATTATTTCGTTTGATTTTGAATCGAGCGCACAATCTACTCACGGAGCCGATTTCATGCATTCGTGCTGCCCAAGATGATTAATGAAAATTTAATCAGTTTGGAGAGATGAAAGACGCGCAACAGACAGACATAAATCATTCGTTCGAGCTATTGATAATTACATTAAATATGGTAATCGGACAGTCGAGCGAACAGCTTCGAAGATTTCTTAATGAGATCAATTTGTTTCGAAGTTTGATTCAATCCAAGACAGCCGGTGTGAGAACATGACATCGTCGTTGTCGGAAAAGGTAGGCCATGATTTGAATGCTGGCGTCAGAAGGCAGCCTACTTTGTTTCGCTTTTCATCTCGGCCTGTAGAGTGGTGACATTTCAAGACTGTCAGTCACACTGCCTGAAATATCGGCCTACTCGTTCGTTAGATTCGATCTATATGCAAATTAAACTGTCAACATTGTCAATTAAGTTTACAATCGGAATCGGTACAAATCAAAGTTATGTTAATGTGTTTGCTTCCTACTTTGCGGAGTGCACTAGCGCGAAGCAGTCTTATATGGCATGTGGGTTCGACGTTGCATACGACGTGCATTAGCAATTCAACATTCATCGGGAGAGTGAGATCATTCAACCGTGTACAGCACCTAAATGGTAATTCATATACTTTATGTGAACTGGATGACATTAATTCACTTGTCTTTTAAGAAATGTATGTAAAAACTTTGTGTTGCATAAAGCAAAATCAATATGAGTCGCCTAGAAAATATCACGTGTTCAACCCTTCAATACTCAGGACGATCTTACTTTGCTAAAATAATACAGGTATGCTCCGTTTTTATCACGTTCCGATTTTGTCACGCTCCGATTTTGTCACGTTCCGATTTCGTCAACAAACTATTCTGTTTTTATCAACACATAAAAAACTTTTGTTTAATTTTCAAAATGTTTAGATTTTAGACTATTTATTTTAAACTAATTTAAATACTTTTCAATAGCCCCAGAGTTGAACTTTCGACCCTATGTTAATGTCGAGTACCTACGATACATGGTAGGTGTCAAGTCATATACGATTCAATGAGGTACGACTTCTTCATATCCGCTAATCAATTTGAGTTTTCAAACTAAGCATGGTTTATTGGACAAGATTTACCCATCCTTCAACAATCAAGAGTTTCTCTGGCCACGTCCTAGCAACAACTGCAATTTATGATTACAGTTGACTCTCCACATCTCGATATCTCTCCCTATGTCAATGATTGTTTCGGTCTCTTCATTCTGCATACGATATCCCTCTCCACATCTTGATATCCTCCTTATCTCGATATTTCGGTGTGTTCCTGTTGATTTTTGTTTCCAATTTTCTCTCCATATGTCGATATGGACACTATCAAAGGTTACTAGACCAGATTGAAGTGATTCAGAAAAAAAATTGAAACTCGAAATGAAGTTCCAATTTTAGCGTTACGTAATAAATGGACGCTGCCTAGGGACTGTCCATTAATTACATAAGATAATTTTGGTGGTTTTTCGACCCCCTCCCCCTATGGTATGATTTTTTGTATGAATATGAAAAATAATTTGTATGGAACGTAAGATATCTCAAACCGCTCCTCCCCCCATTACTCCTTACGTGATTAATGGACGATCCCATGTATGTTCAGTTCTTCTTTTATAAGGGATGTTCTACAGAATAAACTCATGTTTGGGCAACGGCAAGAGACATGATCGAGTTTATTTTATTTTTGATAAGTCTGTCGATCCCGTCATATTTTGTTGACAGCATTACACAACTTATAGCAAATAGTCATTGATTAGATCCTGTTCCAAGGGGTAAGAGAAGATCTCCAGCAAAACTAAGCAATCTATAGAATCACCATAAAATAAGTTTGCATCGTGGAAGAGGGTAAAGGGTTGACATGACTTACAATTTTGGAAACTGATGAAACTGAACGTTTCCCAATTTGATGGGATCTAGATTTTGAGAAGACATGAACTTATTCCCTACATGGAGACTATAATGTTAATTAGGAGTCTTATACCAACAGTCATACACTTATTCATAAAACTTTACGAAAGAGTTTCTTACCAAAAGTTTCTAATTTTGTTATGCTTGTTCTAGAGTTTGTACATTTTTGTATTTTTGATAAACTTCTATATAAATAAAAATTGAATGATGTTGGTGTGTCACGAAATGGCTTAAGTACGGACTAGTGGACTTACATGATTTTTTCACTGTTACATTGGTCGAGTGTTCCGACGTGTTTGAGTGAAGGAAACGATTTGGAAAAATCTCTGGAATAACTGGAAAACAGTTGAAAACTAATCTGTCGTTTTGTATGAGATATTGCATGCCATTTTTCAGCAGCCTACTTGATGGCAAAGCAAAGTTTGAAGAGACCACTAGTATTTAATATTAAATAACTTAACAAAAAACTAGAACTTTTGGGATAGTTTATTGACAGTCTATTCGTGATCTACCGTAAAGCTTAAAAGCAATGGTGGTGCTGTGATAAGTGAATCCCTGTCAAAGTTTTTTTTATTAATAACTTTAGAAGAAAAATCACCACAATAATTTTACTGATAACATTTTTGGCAATTCAAAACACAAAAATTCGTAAATACCTATTCATTTCTCAACCTAACTCCGCATTTAATCGCCAATCGGGTGTAGCCAAAAATGCAAAAAATGCACATCAGCAAATAAGCTCTCACTTGATAACTGCGGAAGTGTTTAAAAGAACACTAAGCTGGGAAGAAGGCTCTTTCTCAGTTGAGATGTAATGCCATTAAAAAGAAGAAGCAGAAAGATGAGGATGAACAGTAAAAAAAGAAGTTGTTTCTTGTTTAATCTTTCTTGAGAAAAAAAAATCAGCTTGACCGACTTCCTTGTAGTTATTTTTACAAATATGACGCATCTTCTGATGCAAAGGACATTTATGTGATTATCGTTTTAATATTCAATATTACATTTATTGGAATTCTAATTAGGAAAAAAAAACCATTGATAATTTAGTATATTATCATATTGATTGATAGGAGTTTGCAATCAACTTTCATTACGAACCTACAAAAATAAACAATGTTGATGCACTTCATAGCTCCTAAACATCAATACCGTGCATTTATATGATGAAAATGTGTATTATCCTGACAAAACTGCAATTTTATTTTCAAATTTGTAAAATGTTTTGTCTACGAAAATTATTCCGTTTTTGTCACGGTTCCGTTTTTGTCAACTGAAAATGGCCGATCGTGTTGATAAAAACGGAACATACCTGTAGAGGCCTTCAATATACTTGTAGATTTCAACCTCAAATAACGAATAGTCAACAATGAAATTACTGCGGGCAAGTTACCCGAGGAGGAACAAATAACTCCCCAATAACTTATGCATACCATATTTTGGTATCATACCAAAATTAGGTATTGTTCAATTGTCAATACCTCAATTTGGTATTATAATGGTATTAAAAAAAATCTTTAAAACAATTAAAAATACTTCATTGAGGTATTGAGCAGCTATTGAGGTCTGCTGGATGTATTGAACTACTATTGAAAAATTTCACTTTTATATGAAAATCCATCAAGTATTATTGAGGTATTACAATACCTGATCTAGTTATCAGTTTGGTGTCCGTAAAATATGCTTGAGATATTATTTGAGATATTTTACCTCTTATACAGGGCTCATTCATACCTCATTCAGGTTGTTAGTATTGGAAATTGTCTGGCATGGAATACCTGAGTTTGGTATTCAGAAGTTATTTTCTTCTGCTCGGGTAGTGAAATAGATTCAATCTTATCAAATACCGTGAAAATAACTAGAACGCTTCTTAGATATTTTGACAAATAATCAAATTTATCACGAAATCAGTTCCGATTTTTATTTTGGATGTATGGATGATTAAGAAAAGAATTATTGATGGATGATTAATGGATGATTAAGAAAATATCGGTACATGAGACAATAAGGTTCACTGTCGAACTTGTTTTCCAGCTATCATTTCTATTTCAAAATGATCAATTTCACCAGAAATTACGGTACCTTGAATGTCCTTTATAATTAAAAAATATACCAGAACCTTTAAGTTGAAATGAACATTTTTTAATAGTGCTCCTCAATCGCATCTTGTTATGTTTGAATAAACCTTGAATTTCCAGAAAATGTAGCTTAAGTTATACGTAAATTTATAATCTTTTACAAACAATGTTTGCATGAAATCAAAGATTTATGTCCATATGAGTTAAGATATAATAATGGAAAATTTTGTTTCAACTATTAACCCGTATGCCACGGGACTGACTTACACAATTCAAATTGCTCGTATTTGAGCATAACTCAATATTTGTAATTGAAATTTTGAGGATTGCTGCACTATTAGTTTTAGTTTCATGAGTGATGGACAAGTATACATTCGGAGTATTAGCTTAGCTTAGCTTAGCTTAGACTGACTACACATATCAATGGTTGCTATTCCGTGATTGACCGAAGTCAGTGAAAATGCACAAAGAATCAACTAGAAGTTCGGCTGGGATTGGCCATAATCTTCTTCAGTGTGCATAATTCAGTGCCTCTATTTATACAGGGTCAATAACGGCGCCGGCCACGTCCTTGCAGTCAGGTGGGATTGGGGGAAGGAATGTTAGTGTGTAACCTTTGCTTTTTGGAGACCGTGTTTGCCTCTGCATCTCCACAAAGGTTACTGGGAGGGATGTTTGTAATGGGGAGGATCGTTGGGTCATAGGATTCACTTTGATATGCGATTAGACCATGATAAACAATGATTTGTGAGATATATACATGCTTATACGTAAATATAATATTTTCATTTGATATGAACAATTTCTATGTAGAGGAAAATTATGCCGACACTTGAGGTGACGAACCATACAAAGTTTGTTGAACAAATACCTAAATGTAACATTCCTACAGCTGTCAGGACGAAAGCATGTGTTATTATATTTTACTCATTTGAAAAGAAACAAAAAACTCGATTGGTTGGGACATCATAGAACACTCTTATTCTTATGCCGACACTTACAGTGGCGAACCATCCAAAGTTTGTTGAATAAAGTGAACCTATCGCAAGTCTACACTTGTAGTGTCGAACCATTCAAAGTTTTTTTAATTACAAAAATAAAGGTATATAAGAGGTGTTCTGAAAAAAAATGTTAAACATAAATAAATCATGAATCAGAGTTTGTGTCGACACTCACAGTGACGAACCATCCATAGTTTGTTGAAAAATCATATTTACATCCCACCATTATAACGATTGAATGTGCAGTCATACATATTTTATAGATTAGAAATAGTAGCATGAAACGAGCTCACCAATTGATCCGTTATCCTTGACTGAGCAGCCACAATCCACTTCCGGCTTCACTCGCTCGGCTATAAAAAAGCACTCAGGAAAAAAAAATAAGCGCGCGACCCAAAAAGAATAAAAAAAAACTGTTCGGGCTTTCTTGACGCACTGCCCAGGAGCAAGCGTCAAGGTCGAAGGATCAAACAGAACTCTGGACAAGTATACATTCGGAGTATTGTTGACAAAGTTATTCCAGAACATCTCTGGGTAAAGTGGGGTAAATATCACATATACTTCCTTTAAGAACTCATTTATCATTTAGAAACAAAATATTTCCATACAAAAAGTGTACAGACCAGTTTTTTTTTTGTAGTAAGGAAGGACCAAGGAATTTAGAGCTTTATAAATAACCTAGATTCTAGGACCTAGAACAATGCTAACGCCTCCAGAGCTTTCTGAAGTTTTGACCATAATCTACGCAAGTTCATAAATTATTTTAAGCGATTAATGTTGTTTACAACAGTCATTATGGCTTATCAAACGTGTCCACAAATTTTGACAAGATATTGGATATTG
This sequence comes from Aedes aegypti, assembly GCF_002204515.2. NCBI lineage: Eukaryota > Metazoa > Arthropoda > Insecta > Diptera > Culicidae > Aedes > Aedes aegypti. The sequence continues at coordinate 236,333,556 of NC_035108.1, read as the reverse complement.
GAAGTCATCCAAATCGTCCTGGAGTTCAGTTCCTTTTGATCTGCTGGATCTACAACAGTCTATACTCACCCAATTCTTGTGAAGCGTTTTTATTCCTATCCATAAAGCTTCATATGGCTCGGAAAATGTACTGCCGTTATACGTTGAATTGTCCCATGTTCCAATATATGCAATTAAGAAAACGCGTTTTAAGATTTTAGCACATTCATGTGTCGTATTGGCCAGATTTGTGATAAATCGAAATGAAATTGTTGAGTATTGAATGTTAACGTGTTCACTAGAATAAAATGTTTGTATTATGGGAAAAGGTAAATTTTGCTACGAAATTCAAAATAGAACTGTTATCTCAAGAAATACGGGATTTTGAGTGGATTTCTACACATAACAGTCCCACTGATATGTGCAAAACGTACTGATGACCGTTTTTACGTTTATACCTACATTGATACCTTGATGGCTACAGCGTAGCGTCACGCCATTGCCGGGCGTATTGTAGAGCTCCATCTTTGTCGGTCTTGGGCGAAACTTCTCCAGTTGCTCCGAACGTTTAGGGTCACCAGCTGCTCTTCCAGTGCGTACAGCCAGCGTATTCGTGGTCTTCCCCGAAGCAGTCGACCTCTACCTGGTTCGCTGCTGACTATTATTTTCGCAATTCTTTCTTCCGACATTCGCACTAAGTGACCAGCCCACTGAAGTCTGCCGTATTTTACACGCTTGATAATATTCGCATCTTTGTACACTTGATACAACTCGTGATTCATGCGTCGGCGCCACACACCATTTTCGTGTTTCCCACCGAGTATTGTCTACACAGCACTTTACGTTCGAAAACACTGAGAGCTTTCCAGTCTGACTCTTTCAACGTCCACGCTTCGTGTCCGTAGAGAGCCACCGGAAGAATCAATGTTTTATACAGGGCGAATTTTGTTTCCGTTTGCAAACTGCGGGACCTATGCTGGTTACGTAGTCTGTAAAAGGCCCTATTCGCAGCCACAACACGTATTTTCACTTCGCGGGAAACGTCGTTGTTACATATCACAAGTGTTCCAAGGTAAACAAATTCTTCAACAACTTTAAACACATCACCATCAAACACTACCTCAACACCTAAACCACCATGCCTGGCTCTATCTCTACCTGCAACCATGTACTTCGTTTTGGTAGAATTAATGGTCAGGCCTATCCTCGCTGTCTCCCTCTTCAGAGGCACGAAGGCCTCTTCCACTGACTTGCGATCGATTCCAATTAGATCTATATCGTCCGCAAAGCCAAGGAGCATGTGCGACCTTGTGATAATAATGCCATTTCTCTGCACGCCAGATCTCCTAATAGCACCCTCGAGTACAATGTTGAACAGAAAATTCAAAAGTGCGTCTCCCTGCTTCAATCCGTCTAACGTCACGAACGAGGTTGACACCTCGTCTGCGATCCAAACACTAAATTTTGAACCATCCAGCGTAGCACGTATCAGTCTTATTAGTTTCGCCGGAAAACCATTTTCAGACATTATCTGCCAAAGCTCATTTCTTTTCACTGAGTCGTACGCCGCCTTGAAATCAATAAACAGATGGTGAGTCTGCAAGTTATGCTCCCGGAATTTGTCTAGGATCATTCGCAAGCTAAACATCTGGTCCGTTGATGACCGGCCCTCACGAAAACCAGCTTGGTATTCGCCGACGAAGGACTCCTCAAGCGGTCTCAGTCTGTTAAACAGGATGCGCGACAGAATTTTGTACGCCGAATTCAGCAGGGTAATTCCTCTGTAATTGGCACACTCCAGTCTGTGCCCTTTCTTGTAAATTGGGCGGATGAGGCCATCCAACCAGCCGGTGGCCAATTCTTCGTCCTCCCATACCTTCAGAAGTACTAGGTGGATCGACTGGTAAAGCTGCTCACTTCCGTGCTTGAGAAGCTCGACCGGGATCTCGTCCTTCCCAGCAGCCTTAGAGTTCTTCAGCTTGTTGATAGTCTTTTTAACCTCTCCTATGGTCGGTGGGTCCACAGCTTGATCGTCATCATCTATTCCTCGCTGCATTTCCATTTTCACCGTTTAACAATTGCCAAAAGTGCTCCTTCCACCTGGTGGCCACCGCCGTTTCATCGGTCAGCAAATTCCACATGGTGGGCACTGGTACGGTATTGTGCCGCACACCATTGACCGTTGCATAGAATCTCCGCATATCATTTCGGTTCATGCTTTCTTGTGCTTCAGCTACCACACTTTCTTCGTGCTGCCTTTTCTTTCTGCGGTGGATTCGCTTTTCTTTGGCTCTCGCTGCCCTGTAGCGCTCTCTGTTCTGTTGGGTACCGGCCACAAGCATGCGGTATCTGGTGACATTCTTCATGTCTGTCACTCTCTTGCACTCTTCATGGAACCAGTCGTTTCGTCTTCGTTCATGAGCAGTGCCAATCACTTCCCGCGCCGTTGTTGTCACAGATTCGTGGATAGGGTCCCACAGGCTGTCGACATCTCCAGCAACGTTGATTCTTCCCAACTGCTCGTCTATTTGCTGACGAACACTGGGGCAGATTGCTGTTTTCGACGGCCAAAACCTCTAGTGCTCTGGATATGAATCCTAGAAGTTTGGTATCTTCGACAAAGTTTCTTGGAATAATTTGTATTTTATTTTGACTCATTCATAATTGATCTTGATAAATGAAAACTAATCTAGATCAGTTTTATCTTTTGATAGGAGCGTTCTAGCAAAAAATTTCCTTCTGCAGAGTTGTTCATTGAGGCATTTTTGACACTTCTTCCGAAGACACTTACACTTTATGACTGACGTGGGTGGCACAGTATGACACTTTAGTAAAAACAGCCAAAAAATCGATTTTGACCATTTTTTCATTTATAAAATGGATAAGAATGTTTTGTAATCGAGCTTTCAAAGCTTAACAATAAAAAAAGTAATTTAACAACATTTACTAGAAACATTTTCAGATTTAATGATGCTTTTCATAAAAACAGTCAAAAATAGTGTTTTACAAAATCCTGGTTAACTCATGAACCGGCAGATGATGGCAACTAATTTTTTGTCCACAGCTAGACAAGAACATAAGTTTCATTGTCGTGAAGAAAACAAAGTGGGGCCGAATGGGGCTTTTTTGCTAGAATAATTTAGGGATAAAAAAATGGGATACATGCCATTTAATCTTGTCTCAGATCTAGAGAATAACCAGACTTAGAAGAAAAAAAAATCTATATGAACTTATGATAATTCAGACATATTTCATTTATTTGCATCGAATAACATGACTTTTATTAAACACAATACTATCACCCTAATAAAAATCGAAAGATGTAGATATACATATGGGACAAATTATCTTGAATTCCATCTAAATGTTTATTAGAACACCGGTTTAGAGATGACTTCTTCAAAACACTTTGTCAACATTCAATATGTTTCTGAAATACATTTTAAAAATGTAAATTCATGAAAAGCTTATCAAACATAAGCATTTTTCAACATATATTTATCAAATTTTCAAACCGCCACAACAAAAAAGCCCCGCGTGGCCCCACTTTTCTTTCTTCGGGACAATGAAACTTATGTTTTTGACTAGTCGCATACAAAAAATTAGCTGCCGCCATCTGCCGCTTCATGAGTTATCCTGGATTTTGTAAAAAAATCCTGGATTTTGCAAAATCTGAAAATTTTGCTAGTAAATGATGTAAATTTACTTTTTTTTTAAATGTAAATTCATGAAAAGCTTATCAAACATAAGCATTTTTCAACATATATTTATCAAATTTTCAAACCGCCACAACAAAAAAACCCCGCGTGGCCCCACTTTTCTTTCTTCGGGACAATGAAACTTATGTTTTTGACTAGTCGCATACAAAAAATTAGCTGCCGCCATCTGCCGCTTCATGAGTTATCCTGGATTTTGTAAAAAAATCCTGGATTTTGCAAAATCTGAAAATTTTGCTAGTAAATGATGTAAATTTACTTGGTTGAGCTTCTGAGACTTGATGTCAAAATATTTTTTTACAATTTTTTTATATGAAAAAATGGTTAAAATCGATTTTTTGACTGTTTTTACTAAATTGTTATATATTGCCTTCCACGTCAGTTATAGAGTGTAAGTGTCTTCGGAAGAAATATCAAAAATGCCTCAATGAACAACTTTGCAGAAAAAAATTATTTGCTAGGACGCTCCTATCAAAAGATAAAACTGATCTAGATCAGTTTTCACTTATCTAGATCAAATCTGAATTAGTGAAACTAGAGTACTAGAGGTTTTTGCCGTCGAAAACAGCGATCTGCCCCAGTGTGTGACGGTACTGTGCAGCTACAAGCAGTCGACAAGCGTTGTATATTGAAGCGCAGCGTTTTGTTTGTTGTGGAACTCGTGACGCTGGATAACCGCGCCCGAATTTTAGCTACAACGAGATAATGATCCGAGTCGATATTAGTACCTCTGAAGGTCCTGATATCCATGACATCTGAGAAATGTCGCCCATCAACCAGCACGTGGTCTATTTGGGATCAGGCATCGCCACTCGGGTGTCGCCAGGTGTATTTGCGGATATTCTTTCGTGCGAAGTAGGTACTGCTGATTGCCATCCCTCTAGCAGCGAAGGTTACTAGCCGCAGGCCATTATCATTGGTAACGGAATGAAGGCTTTCCGTTCCAATGACGGGTCGGAAGAAATCTTCTTTCCCGATCTGCGCATTTGCGTCGCCGATGACTATCTTGACGTCTTGTTTTGGGCACTCTACGTAGGCCTTATCCAGGCTCTCATAGAACTCATCCTTCATGTCATCGGGCTTATCGTTCGTTGGCGCATATATGCTGATCAGGCTGAAGTTGAAGAACTTGCCCTTCATTCTCAACACACAGTTTCGGTCACTTACCGCAAGCACTTTTACGTTTATATGGTACCGTATAAAATTGAAACCAAGTAGACATGTTGTCACGATGAGAGGGGTTCCAATAAATTGGTCAGATGAAGTTAAGTATCTAGGGTTTATGCTAGATAAGAATTTAACTTTTAAAAATCACATTGAGGGCATTCAAGCCAAATGTAACAAATATGTAAAATGTCTCTATCCCCTTATTAAAAGATAATCAAAGCTTTTGATATTCAAACAAATTTTCAGGTCAGCCATGTTGTATGCTGTATCAATATGGACTAGCTGTTGTAATACCAGGAAGAAAGCTCTGCAAAGGATTCAAAATAAAATTTTGAAAATGACTCTGAAGCTTTCTCCCTGGTATAGTACCAATGAGTTACATAGAATATCCAATGTTGAGACATTGGAACAAATGTCAAATAAAATAATAAATAATTTCAAGCAAAAATCGTAACAATCTTCTATTGCCACGATTAATGCGTTATATATTTGGGTTAAGTTAGATTAAGAAAATTTAAGCAGGTGAAATCAACTCACCTGTAAAAAGTCTGAACTGCAACGGCAAATGAAATGTTATATGTTGTTAAAAAAATGTTAATCAAATCTTAAATTTGTATTACCAAATTAGGATGATAGTGTTGTCTAATAACACAGAACACCTAGATATAAGAAATTAATGTAATGTTTGAAATGATACCGATAAAAAAAGGTATTGCTGGTGGTTACGTCGACCATGCAACATCGGTAGTAAACTGGAAAATCAGTCGACTGAAAATATAGCGACCTGAATAAATTTATGGTAAGGTAGCTACAGTGGGGAAGTGTATCAGTAGGGTAAGTGGATCATTTGTCTATATTGAGCATAAATACTTGAATATGTTGAATGTTTTCGCAGCATTGCTTCGTTTTAGGTTATGTTCTTACGTCCACACCGATACTAATGCAAAACTGATACTACACCAACACTAACACAAGCATACTTTTTGGCTGCAAAAATCAATTCATTTCAAAATTGTTTTCTAACAATCAAAAATTCATTGTATCTCTGCCTTAAATCAAATTCTACTAGTCTTTTCAACGCATGGTGAACATTTCAGTTCTAATTGTATGAATCAAAATGAAAAATATGTGAATCTATATAAATAAATACAGATATATTGGACATGGTACACTTACCTCCACTTTTTAATGGGATGGGGAAAGTGGATCAAGTATTATTACCATTTATTGGCAAACTGCTTACGATTATTTGAATAAGTTTGAATACTCGCAAATATTGTTTTGTTTTTACCGTTTCTCATTACTAGGTTAAATTTGTCATATTCGCTATAGAAAATTTGAATTAATCCACCTAAACTTTATTTTAATCTTTCTGGTATAAAAAAATATAAAAGAATGAATATTGCAAAATTCTAACAAAAATTTTCGTGGTTTATTAAAGCTGAGTTGCAAAAGAGCAAAATATACAAATTTTCCAATTGAAAACATATTATCGTACCTTATTTGACCATATAAATTGTTCTAGACATGCATGTTTTGAGAAAAGATTTTTTTAGTGGTGATCCACTTACCCCACCATAGTCACCATGGATCATTTGGCGCAAATTTTCAAGTCCCTCATACTCAATACATAAAAATCAGAAAAATCTAAATAAATAGCGATTTGAAGTATATTAGTCCCTCATTTGTTATCCACAGAAAAAAGTTTGAATTACATTATTTACGTAAGCTGTACGTAATAATGAAGTTGACTAATGATTTTTCTGTATCCACTTACCCCACGGTACCTTACTCCTTTTTTCAGGCAACCCTTTTCATATGTGTTATTATTCATTTTATCCTGCTTCTCCCTAATAAATTCTCAAATAGTTTGCTTCTTGAGGAGATAAAAGACAAAACAAACTTCAATCACAAGAGAAATCGGAAGAACCAGTTCCGTGAAATGGCGTGTAAATGTATTTTCTTTATGTCTTTTAATATGATGTTTTATTAAATTTATATCTAAAATATGATAATTTCGTCCATCTACTAGGCTTACGATAAACATAGCATTTAAAGTTTCTTGGTATTTTATCTCCCGACATCGCCATCGGTATGTATCGACCTCGTCTTTTTTTTTTTTTTTGAAGCCTGCATAATTCCCGAGCTCGACACTTTTGGAAGCGGACGTTTGAAAGACAAACTGAAATGAAGAAGCGAACTAGCTGGCAAGCGGGATTCAGAAATAATAGATATGAAATGGCCATTAAATAAATCTTGTTTGATGGCTTTAATGGCGCAGCCCATTCGTGGAAAGTATTACGCTGTCTCTAAATTCTGATTTATGACGACAATTTAACTACAGCTCTGTGATTACGAGGTGCTTCCTATTGGGTTCCTGTTTTTTTTTTTCTTTTGTGAGAAGATCAATGGTGTTGCGGTTTTCAATGGTTTTGAAAGCAGCAGATTGTATATCGCTGATTTGTTTGTTGTAGATTGAATTGATTTGCAAGATTAAGTGCTTTTAGAGGCTGGAGAGTTTCAGAAGTGATATCTTGTAGTTTAAAATTGAAGTGATTTGAAAAGAAAAGTAGAATCAGGTAGGAAAAAGATAAATACCGCGCGCATGACAAACTTGTGTCAAAATATTTACCTATTTTTTGTTTCAATAGCTTCAAAACTTATAGTCTTAAAAAAGCAAACTTTTGCTTTCCCTTTAGCGTAAGAAATTGACATTTAAATACGCGCGAAGGTCATCAATTGGAAACAAGTTACATAATGCAACTAACCCTTTAAATTTACGGGTACATTTTCATTCAACCAGATTGTGTTAAATCAGTCTGATCTGATATTAGTTTTTTTCGTCGAACACGGTAGCCTAATAGATATATCAGGATTTTTGCTATTGCTAATAACCACCAACACAGCACAAAATCAGAAAATTAATTTCTATTTGTTTATTAATTGTTCAAAACTTTCAACAAACCATCAATAAAAACAATGCTTCACCGTCGATGCCATGATCACACAAACTCTGGTTTCAACTTTCAAATTTAGAAATATAACTTTAATTATGTGACTTGGCCTTGGCTTGTTAATGACTTCTAAAAAATGTCAAAATATTAATTGTCACTCGTGAGCAATTTATCACATATTCTCGCTTAGTTACGCACCCCGGGAAGCCGACAGCAAGCAACGGAAAACCATCCAGCTAAACGATTCTCATACGTCATTGGGATCACCGCTGTTAACGCAGCAGAAAAGCCATTGAAATGTTTAATGGTTTCGGTTACAAATCGATTTTCAGAACGCCTAGAATCTGCTCTCTCTGCTGGCGGTATTGATAGGACAACCATTAGACGTTGTTCATCTATTAGCATATGTCAAGCAAATGTTGTTTTCCTTCGCCCACAGACGTTTCACCTTCTTCAGTTCGTTACTGGTGGATTGTTTCGTTCAGGAAGAAAAATCGTTCGGTACAGACACGCATAAATCTCTTGCGTCCGATCGTATTGAATTTCACACCAAATTATCCAAAAATAATGTGTTTTTCCTGCTTGTTCATCCCGAACAATGTAAGATGATGAAGCCAATATGTAAAAAAAACTCCCAAAATGTACCCGTTATTGTAGGTTGCCAGTAACAAAGTCTGGTATCATAAAAATAATCGACAGGATAGACACAGGAACAAGGCCAAAAGCGTGATAAATTGCCACCAGTTACAAAACATGCTGATTCATGGCTCCTTTTGGCCAACCGCTGCTGCAACCCTCTGTATTAGATTCCGGATTCTTACCAATAGCTGATACCTATGTACTGTGTAATAATGTGTTTCTCATCCGGTTACACATTTTCAGCACGGTATCAGAAGCGGCGTTGTAGTGATTAATGATGCTGATGCTGAATCGAAATGAAACTAGCAGTGCTGGCAGAGGAACGCTTTGTCACGCGCTTTTCGAATACCGTAATCCAGGGGCAAATTGATCACTTTTTCACAACTTTTTGTAATGTTATCCTTTGGAATTCACATATTGCCAAATTTATTTCGACAAAATCAGTACTTAATTGATCTCTATCAGTTTATGTAATCGATTTTTTATGAAAGAAAATTTTACATATCATAAAATTAACTTTAATATCCAAAATTGAAAATGACACATTGGGGCGAAATTGATCACTATACAATAAAGCATATTGAGGAATTTAAAACTTCCCTATCTACTAACTTTGGGTCTTTTGTATCCAGAAATAATGTCAAAATTCTTACAACTTGTATATACCGGGTACCCCCGTTGGTTTGACCACATTTAATCTGAACACTTTTTAATCTGTACCCCGCTAATTTGTACATCGTTCAGATTAAAAATGGTTCAAACGTCATTTAGCTCATGTAAAAGAGTTAAGAGAAATGGAACGCTGTGGAACGGAGCGCAGAATCAAAACAAAACAGTGAAAGAGGTAACCAGAAACACGTTTCTAGGGTGACTAGATGTTCAAATTAAAAACGAACCCCAATGGTTTGCATGAGGTACCGTTCAAATTAGCGGGGGTGCACGGTATCATCATTTTATTGCAAAACTAAACTTTGAATTTTTTTTGTTTTAATTTCCCTTGGAATAAGCACTTTATTCAACAATAAACGGTATTATAAGCAAAAAAACTATTCTTGTAGCGCTATACGATTTAAAAAATGAGTTCAGCAGTTCACACTGAAGCTTACACAACATTTTAAACACTCAAAGTTTGCATGCAGGCTTAGCACCAGCAGATTATTTTGTGTGAATATTTCTATTCAAAACTGATCATAATAAAAAATAAAATAGTTCAAAATCATCATTAGACACCTATAAACCAGAAACATTGAATGTCTGTTATGTCAACGAAGTATTGATCATCCTAGAAAGGAAATGCTATTCGGTACCGACTTGATCAAATTCGCCCCAGTGATCAATTTGCTCCCGGATTACGGTACTGGCTATAGGTTGAAATTAATTTCACTCGCGACTTTTTCCCACATTGAAAATGTCTACTTCGTGATGACCTTATAACTACTTTTTACACCAACGCTTGTAAACTTATCAAATATACCTATATTGACAAGTAAGGATATTTTACATTGGCCTATAAACCAAGTAAAACAAACCAAATTATTTAAAAATGACATAAAAAACTCGTTGTTTAAAAAAGACAAATTCTTCATGTTTTTGGCGCTTCATGGTTGTACGAATCATAATGTAGAACATTATTTTGTATAAAAAAATCAGGCGAAGTTTTTTTAATTTTTTTTTTATGTCAAAAGACAAACCGTCGAATGCCAAAACTTTGAATCCCAAAACATCGAAAGGGACAAAACGTAGAAAGGTTAAAACGTCGTTGTTTAATTCTTTTGGAAGACAATCATTCATCTTAGAAATGTTTGATCCTCTTCAATTCTCTCCCTTCGACGATTTGTTCTTTCGACATTTTGTCCCTTCGACGTTTGTCGAAGTTTTTGCATTTGACGTTTTGAAATTCGAGGTTTTGTCATTCAAACATCAAAACCCCAAAAACTACAGAATCATCGGTAAGCACAAGTTACTTTTGAAGTAATTCTAAACTTTCCGGGACTGTTGCAATATTCATATGTTGCTCCCATACGTTTGACGGGTGTATATATTAGAGTTTCCAATCCTGGAAAGCATTACAATTACTATACAATTTTTCAGAGTGCCAGAGAGTGACAGACGTGAAGAATGTCGCCACAAGCCATATGCTAATAACCGATACCCGGCAGGACAGGGAGCAGTACATGGCAGCGAGGGCTGAAGAAAAGCGTATCCACCGCAGAAAGAAAAGGCAGCACGAAGAAAGTGTGGTAACTGAAGCTCAAGATAGCATGAATTTTAACGAAATGCGGAGATTTTAAGCAAAGGTTGTTACTGGTAGGTTAGGAAAAACGTGCGCTGCCAAGACGAAGATCGCGGCAAGCTTGGCTAACGGCTTGCCTTGTGAGGGTGGGTGCGTCATAATTTTTTTTTCTTGGCCAGCGTGATCTGGAGCACCTCTATTATGTTACCCTAAATGTACGTAACTGTGTGAGTGAGTGTGCAGTGTATTGTTATTAAATCTAATTTTATCTAACCGGCAGGTATGTTCTGGGATCTCTGGTGGGATGGTGGCCCTGTAGACGACGAAGTTTGTTCCGTGAAGATGACAACGTTGAAAAACTGCGCTGAGAATGGGTGCTCATTGGCCTCGACTACTAAGAATGACCCGTCCTGGGGGTTACGTCCACGTAGCTTTGCGTCCTTCGAAACCGGTCGTCGGCCACGGAGTTCTGCGGACTTGGTCGCTTGGGCTAGAAGCAGGCTTGCTTCTGTTACCAACCCGGGTTCATCTGCACTAGTTGGATTTAAGGGACTATATCCAAGAGGAGTTTTTTGGATTAAACTCCACGGATCCTAAATCCACAAATATACCCTATTAAGGTCTAACCTTAAAACCTACAGGCACAAGCATACATATTAAGAATTAATCACAGATTTTTGTGAAATTTCACCAAATTGTCAACAGCAATTTTTTCGGTGATTCGTTCAGTGATTTTTTACTTCACCGAAAAAATCCGTAAATCTTGAAAAAGTTCATCTGTCAAAAGTACTGAATAGTTTGATGACTTTGTACAGATTTTTTGTGGAGTTGTTTGTTGTTGCAGTAGGTTTCACTGAGCTTTATGGTGATGTTTCTGTTATTCAATTTAATCTGTACCCCGCTAATTTGTACATCGTTCAGATTAAAAATGGTTCAAACGTCATTTAGCTCATGTAAAAGAGTTAAGAGAAATGGAACGCTGTGGAACGGAGCGCAGAATCAAAACAAAACAGTGAAAGAGGTAACCAGAAACACGTTTCTAGGGTGACTAGATGTTCAAATTAAAAACGAACCCCAATGGTTTGCATGAGGTACCGTTCAAATTAGCGGGGGTGCACGGTATCATCATTTTATTGCAAAACTAAACTTTGATTTTTTTTTGTTTTAATTTCCCTTGGAATAAGCACTTTATTCAACAATAAACGGTATTATAAGCAAAAAAAACTATTCTTGTAGCGCTATACGATTTAAAAAATGAGTTCAGCAGTTCACACTGAAGCTTACACAACATTTTAAACACTCAAAGTTTGCATGCAGGCTTAGCACCAGCAGATTATTTTGTGTGAATATTTCTATTCAAAACTGATCATAATAAAAAATAAAATAGTTCAAAATCATCATTAGACACCTATAAACCAGAAACATTGAATGTCTGTTATGTCAACGAAGTATTGATCATCCTAGAAAGGAAATGCTATTCGGTACCGACTTGATCAAATTCGCCCCAGTGATCAATTTGCTCCCGGATTACGGTACTGGCTATAGGTTGAAATTAATTTCACTCGCGACTTTTTCCCACATTGAAAATGTCTACTTCGTGATGACCTTATAACTACTTTTTACACCAACGCTTGTAAACTTATCAAATATACCTATATTGACAAGTAAGGATATTTTACATTGGCCTATAAACCAAGTAAAACAAACCAAATTATTTAAAAATGACATAAAAAACTCGTTGTTTAAAAAAGACAAATTCTTCATGTTTTTGGCGCTTCATGGTTGTACGAATCATAATGTAGAACATTATTTTGTATAAAAAAATCAGGCGAAGTTTTTTTAATTTTTTTTTTATGTCAAAAGACAAACCGTCGAATGCCAAAACTTTGAATCCCAAAACATCGAAAGGGACAAAACGTGGAAAGGTTAAAACGTCGTTGTTTAATTCTTTTGGAAGACAATCATTCATCTTAGAAATGTTTGATCCTCTTCAATTCTCTCCCTTCGACGATTTGTTCTTTCGACATTTTGTCCCTTCGACGTTTGTCGAAGTTTTTGCATTTGACGTTTTGAAATTCGAGGTTTTGTCATTCAAACATCAAAACCCCAAAAACTACAGAATCATCGGTAAGCACAAGTTACTTTTGAAGTAATTCTAAACTTTCCGGGACTGTTGCAATATTCATATGTTGCTCCCATACGTTTGACGGGTGTATATATTAGAGTTTCCAATCCTGGAAAGCATTACAATTACTATACAATTTTTCAGAGTGCCAGAGAGTGACAGACGTGAAGAATGTCGCCACAAGCCATATGCTAATAACCGATACCCGGCAGGACAGGGAGCAGTACATGGCAGCGAGGGCTGAAGAAAAGCGTATCCACCGCAGAAAGAAAAGGCAGCACGAAGAAAGTGTGGTAACTGAAGCTCAAGATAGCATGAATTTTAACGAAATGCGGAGATTTTAAGCAAAGGTTGTTACTGGTAGGTTTGGAAAAACGTGCGCTGCCAAGACGAAGATCGCGGCAAGCTTGGCTAACGGCTTGCCTTGTGAGGGTGGGTGCGTCATAATTTTTTTTTCTTGGCCAGCGTGATCTGGAGCACCTCTATTATGTTACCCTAAATGTACGTAACTGTGTGAGTGAGTGTGCAGTGTATTGTTATTAAATCTAATTTTATCTAACCGGCAGGTATGTTCTGGGATCTCTGGTGGGATGGTGGCCCTGTAGACGACGAAGTTTGTTCCGTGAAGATGACAACGTTGAAAAACTGCGCTGAGAATGGGTGCTCATTGGCCTCGACTACTAAGAATGACCCGTCCTGGGGGTTACGTCCACGTAGCTTTGCGTCCTTCGAAACCGGTCGTCGGCCACGGAGTTCTGCGGACTTGGTCGCTTGGGCTAGAAGCAGGCTTGCTTCTGTTACCAACCCGGGTTCATCTGCACTAGTTGGATTTAAGGGACTATATCCAAGAGGAGTTTTTTGGATTAAACTCCACGGATCCTAAATCCACAAATATACCCTATTAAGGTCTAACCTTAAAACCTACAGGCACAAGCATACATATTAAGAATTAATCACAGATTTTTGTGAAATTTCACCAAATTGTCAACAGCAATTTTTTCGGTGATTCGTTCAGTGATTTTTTACTTCACCGAAAAAATCCGTAAATCTTGAAAAAGTTCATCTGTCAAAAGTACTGAATAGTTTGATGACTTTGTACAGATTTTTTGTGGAGTTGTTTGTTGTTGCAGTAGGTTTCACTGAGCTTTATGGTGATGTTTCTGTTATTCAATTTGCATTTTACCGATTGATTCGGTGTATTCTTACAGAAGTTTTGAGAAAATGGAAAATGTTTCCATTCGGATTTTTCGTAAAACCATATTATCCCAATCTTCACGAATAAGTGCCTACATCATTCTAACTATACAAAACGAATAACGCAACCAATACTACAGCGCGATATATGGAATAAAAGAATATAACGGTGTTGCAAATTAAAACATTTATATTGTATTTCACACTCCTCATTTTTTTATTCAAACAGAGATCCCACAAACCCTTACATAAACACCAATCACATTCACTTTCACATTCACTCTGTTTGAGGCTCAAGCCGCAGTTGTTAATATGGCAGACAAATTATTTCACAGATTTTTGGTAAAACAAGGAAAATTTGCTATCTTCACCGAAAAGTATGTTAAAGCTTAACAAAATTTTGTAATATTTCCTCGTTTACTGAACGTTCGGTGATTTTTTGACAGTTCGTCTGAAAACATTTGTGTTTCACAAATAAATCCATAAAAGCATATTTCTCAGTCCAAAATCTGTAGTTTATTTTATCGAGATCTGTGTTCTATTCTGAGAATGTAACAGAATCGCTTTTACGCTCATTACTTCTCTACTGCTTCCACTTCCCTAACTTTTTTGGTTTCATATTGAAATTTTTTGAAGTTATTCAATACTTTGTCGAGAATATGATTCAATCAAAATACTTTTGGATTTATAGAGTGTATGGTGTTTCAACATAATAAAGTCATTAATATTTTAATGACATAGTTTCATTTTCCGTCGGATTTGAGAGGATGGAATAAATCAACTGCAGAGAAAAGGATTTTTCTGTGAAATAAAAAAAGTTTTAATGTGAAGTTCCCTTAACTGAAAATGGTGTCATTTACGGTGAAACGTATCGTGCTGAAAAAGCTACTCATGGTTTGCTGCGAGTGCGCGAACAGCGAGTAGCATTTTCAGCTCAACATAAGGACTGTTCATTTTATAAAGTGAACACCTTGTGCATGCTGTATCTTTCTTATTAATCAATGAAATTTCAATCGGTTTTTTGCACATCGTTCAACTAGTATTGTACAATGTTGTGATAATAAAAATTCTCCAAAAAATTAAATATGGAACAACGATAAGATCGGTCGATTTTTTGAGGTTATCAAAATCAATGATTGTAAGAAATTGGCTGGAAAATTCGATAATTTATATTTTCTTTTTTCAAAAAAGGCTTGTTCTTCGAAAGCATCATCAATCAGAAGCCTGATGGAAAAAATCAAGTTATTTTTGGAGCAACAATTTAACAGATATAATAAAATCAATTTTCCCGTATATTTTTAAAGAAATTTGTTTTAAATTTGATGGGAATTGATATGAGTAGAATTTTTTGTGTAAAAGTACGTCCTGACGGAAGTCCTAGTATAGTATTAATATGAAAAATAACTTACGCCTTCATAGAGTTACTTAGTAAGTCCCCACGTCACATTCAAATCACAACAGAAACACAATTGCTTTATTCTTAGAAGACCTACAAAGTACATTGACAATCATCAAAATTGGCAACACTGCTGTAATAAAATCGATTTTATTTTCCACATATTATTTTCATAATATGTTATTCTGAGATTACCAATTGAAAAATTCGGAGAAAACTGTTTACAATTTGCTGTAGATCGATAAATATGCGTACATGATTTTAAAAGTATGAGACTTTTTAGTAAAACTACCATAAACAGTAAAATTTATACTTAAGACTGTGGTTTAATCTCACGATTTAGCTTTCGTTTATACTAATATAGTTTCTTTAGTAATCCAAACTAGTTTGGAACACGCTTTTTACTGTTCTCTTTTGCTGGGAGTGAAAGGATGGTGTATCAGCAAATTTGGCCATAAATGGGTAAATCACTAAAGTTACCTAATGTCATAGAATGGTGGAATATAATTGATATTTTTAAAGCTTTACCTTTAGTAGAATAGTAAAGGATACAAACATACAATTTGTTCATAAAAATAAGGATTTTTGTTTTGCGAAAAATAATGTTAAACTTTGACGAACTGCTTTTTTTAAGAGTTTTTGGAAAAACTATTTAGCGCTTCAACCAAAAGCATTTTCAAAGATTTTATATTTTTATAGCATTTTAGAATAATAGGTCAACGATTCACAGAAAACCGATTACGATTTTATCAATAAATAAAAAAGATATAGCATAAACAAAGTGTCCACTTTATAAAATGAACAGTCCTTAGAATGTTTAAAAGTATAAAATACTTTACAGGATTAACATTGATGGTGATGATCAAGCTGTGAATATACGAGAGGTTAAAAAGGCTATTAGTAAGCTGAAGACTGTAAAGCTGCTGGGAAGGACGAGATCCTAGTCGAGCTTCTCAAGCACGTAAGTGAGCAGCTTTACCAGTCAATCCGCCGAGTACTGATGAGCGCATATGAGAACAAAAATTAATACCTACCGGCTGGTCATATGGCCCATACGCCCAATCTACAAGAAAGGGCCTACTGAATTCGGCGTACAAAATACTGCCGCGCATCATGTTGAACAGACTGAGACTGCTCGAGGAGTCCTTCGTCGGCGGACACCTGGACTTCGTGAGGACCGCTCAACAACGGACCAGATGTGCACCTTGCGAATGATCTTGGATTTAATCCTGGAGTATAACATGCAGACTTTTTAGCCAATTGGATAGAGTCCGCGGCTTCAAAGCAAAGCCATGCTGAAGGTGTATGGGTTCGATTCCCGGTCGGCCCAGGATCAAGGAACGGAAATGTCCTTGACTTCCTTGGGCATAAAGTACCATCATACCAGCCACACGATATACGAATGCGAAAATGAGAAGCAGGCTCTGTCCCAGTGGGGACGTTAATGCAAAGTAGAAGAAGAAAAAGAAGAACATGCAGACTCACCATTTGTTTATTGATTTCAAGGCGGCGTACGATTCAGTGAAAAGAAATGAGCTCTGGCAGATAATGTTTGAACATGATGTTCCGGCGAAACTAATTAGGCTGAACGTGTTACGCTGGATGGTTAGAAGTCAAGTGTTCGCATCGCAGACGAGGTGTCTACCCCGTTTGTGACGTTAGACAAATTGAAGTAAGGAGATGCACTTTTGAATTTTTTGTTCAACATTGCACTCAAGGGTGCTGTTCGCACCCGAATCGTCCGCTCCGGTAGCAAAATCACCCCTCTGTCCCCTACAGAAAGAATCATGACGAGAAGCGTAGAATGTGGGAGCGACATCATCACCAGCAGTATCAAACCCACCCAAGCCAGCAGCAGTGCGCGGTCACTCACTGATGTCAACAATCACTCACGAGTGACGCACGCGCTCGCAGCCACCGTCAAAGGGAGCTTAAAGTGATTGCTGGTAGAGATAGGAGTAGGCTTGGTGGCGAATGTGCTAAAGTAGTTGTTGATAGGAATGCATTTGAAGTTGTTGAAGAATTTGTTTAAAGGATCGCCCAAATCAAGGAGATGTTTACGGCGACACACAGTGGCAGGCCTTCAAACAAAGGTCGGACAAAACCTCAAATACGTCCCAAATCATTTTACAGCAGTAAACTATAAACTATCTTGGATACCTGATATCATCCCGTCGAAAATAGTTGTCAAATTGAAAATTCGATTTTCTTGTGAAATATTTCCAATTTTTTTTTTTTTTCATCCAATCATCCAATGGCTATTATTGCAAAAAATGGGTTGTAATGCAGACATTTATGGATAAACCTGAACAAAAGATACATATTTAGTTAACTTTTACTGCCCATAAAGGCATAACTGTCTGTTTGGGCAAACCATCACCATCACATCCAACCGTATGATCGGCTCTGAGCTCTTCCTCTACAGCATCTACTACTGCATCATTCTATTACATAGTTAATCAATAACACAACGTAGTCTAGTCCGATTGAGTGTACACTTTGTTAAATTAAGAATGTGAAATAAATGTTTTACTATCTGTAAGAAATGTCGTCAATCGAGCCTATCCTGCCACTTGCTCAATCACTGTCCCATATGGAAAAAGTAGGCACTGAAAAAATGGCAGTTAAACTTTGAAGTTTGTCTTCTCATACAAATATTCATAATTTTGTAGTACATTTCTACATGCCATATTCATTGAACAGAACCGCTCAGATAACTCATATTGCTTCTATTGATCAGTGAAAATTATAAACTTGAACGCAATTCCCATTTCTCAGCTGTTATTGGGGTTGAAAGTTCATATAGAGACTGTTATGCCTTTATTTTTCAATATGGGGCTGCATAAACTTTACATTTTTTCCACAAAATTTTCAAATAGAGCGTGTTAATTTTTATATGCATAGTAAAATATACATTAAAACATGGATATTGCGACGAAAAAAGGAGTTGGCTCGAAAATCAATATGAGACAGTTTTGCTTTTATGGACAGTTTAGTAAATTCAGTAAAATTTTGGTATGGTTATGGTAATGATACATTATACTGATTTGAATGATGAAATAGATAAATTATAATGAAAAATGGAAATGCAATTTTCACTTCTAGGGGCAAAAAGGGGTAAGAAAAACTGTTGAACCTCGGATAGTATGGATGATTTGCTGCCTCATGATGAGTGATTCATTTTCTTGAAACTCCTCACATAAAACGGACGAAGCTTTGAAAAGTTATCAGAATTTTGGGAAAAGACTGCGATAAACATTTCTTGCTACAAATAATAACTCAATATGTTAAAAATCATGTAATTATAGTCAAAGGCTTAAAACAACGCTTTCAAGTGCAACCTATTGAGTTTAAATCGGTTATGATTTCGTTGAGATACAGCTGTTTGAAGTTTGAAAGGAAAACCATAGTTGATGAATTCTAAACAGTCCAATTTTGCTGACTTTCCCGCACTTACGATGCTGCCAAAAATCGAAAACAAAACAGATCAATCTCAAATTTTGAGAAACCTTCACACAATGATATAAAAGTCTATAAAAATATGAACAAGTGATTCTGAGAACATAAATTTTTGAGGTTTTATCCGGTAAAGCGCCACTGTGCGACAGCGACAAACAATCGCTGCGATTTCTCTGATGTTTTGCTGCATGCACAATTTTATGAGCGTGCCCAAGCCACAGAGGCCCAATTTCGTGTGCATGTACAGTTGTGTTCAGAATAATAGTAGTAAAAGCCGATTTTCATACAAAATGCTCAACTTTGGCATGCTGTAACTTTGTTTCCATATGAGCAACCGGTATGAAATTTTGGCAGTGAACTACAAATATGCTCAATTTCATTATCACAAAATTTTAAAATTTTCACACTACCGACTAAAAAGTTAAACACCAGGTGAAATCGCTCAAAATAATAGTAGTTTTTCTTTTGTATATTTTTGTTCATTAACAATTTTGTAAAAAATTGTATTGTTTATACATTTAAAGCTTGGGTGTAAGTGGTTGAAACGATGAGTAAAGAAAAATTCAAAAACTCAAAATACAGCAGATATTTAAATTAATAAAACTACTATTATTTTGAGCGATTTCACCTAGTGCTCAACTTTTTAGCCGGTAGTGTGAAAAGTTTTAAATCTTGTGAGAATGAAATTGAGTGTATTTGTAGCTCACTGCCAAAATTTCATGATTGCTCATATGGAAACAAAGTTACAGCATGCCAAAGTTGAGCATTTTGTATGAAAATCGGCTTTCACTACTATTATTCTGAACACAACTGTACGTATATTGCCTCCACTTTTATACTCTTATACGCTATCGTATACGAGTTTGTGTTCACTGGGAAAGGTGTTTTCGATCGTAAAGTGCTGCAGACAATAATCGGTGGGAAACTAGAAAATGGTATGTGGCGTAGACGCATGAATTACGAATTTTATCAAGTGTATGAAGATGCGAATATTATTACGCGTGTGAAAGACGGCAGACTTCAGTGGATTGGTCACTTAATGCGGATATCGGAAGAAATAATTGTGAAAATAAATTTAAGCAGGGAACCAGCTGGTAGGTGACTTCATCGAATACCTCGAATACGCTGGCTGACTGTTGACTGGAAGAGGACCTGGCGACCCTAAACGTTCGGAGCAACGGGAGAACTATCGCCCAAGACCGACAAAGATGGAGCATCCCAATACGGCCGGCATTGTATGAACTCCACCCTTCTTGTAATTGCATGAACATATGCTTTTTTATGCCTAATGTTACACACAGAAAATAGAAAACAAGAGACCAATCAGTAAACTACTCACAAAAAAGATCCATGAAGATTTATTGGCATAAAATACGACATAGATAATAAGCGGACATTTGATAAGTACGTCAAATTTTGACCCATTTAATTTTTATAATAAAATCTGCAAAAGTTTACTCTTAAATGTGCCTAATAACTTTGCAAACCATAGCAAGGCGCAAAAATGTCTTGTAAAAGTTATAACTCTTCATTGGTCCATGGTGCTAGTAATATGCAAAATATCTCTTATTTATCAAAAGTACAATGAAGCAGTTTTTTCTATATAAACTCTCAAATTTCAATCGATCAAAACGAAATTCCGTGGAAAGCAATGAGGTGAATTTAATATTTTTAACATTGGTTCGCCGCATTATAAAATTGTTTGGATATTTTTTTTTGAAAAACCAAATTAAATGGAATTTTGCGAAATATTGAGCTGATTTTCGTGATGAAAAAATAAGATTCAAAACACCCATGATACAAGAACCCGGATAATCTAAGTTGCATTCTCATATTAAAAATAGGCCAAATTACTGTGATGCATATGAGTGGATGAAGAGGTCTCTGCATCTCTCATATGCAGGTGTACATCCAATCATCTCTTATTCCCGGTTGGTACGTTAAACCACATCACACAGCTCGACTGTAAGAGGATGAGTTTATATTATTTCACAGTCAGATATCAGTCCCATATCTCTATTTTAGGTAACAGAGGAGAAGGAGAGAACCCTCGTACTATTATCTATGACTGCATTACCTACAAAATTTTGCTACTTGTTACTTTGCTACTTGCTCAATACCATATATATTACACAAACACAACAATAACGAATGAAAAACGATGTATTGGATGTTAAGGATAGTCGATCGATAGAGGTAATAAAAAAAAAACAATCAAGAAATATTCAACATTCTTCACTTGTATTTAATAACTTCTGCATACACAGTGACATGATTTCATAAACTGTATTTATGTCACTTCTACAAGGATTTTCCATATTTTCAAACACAAACTTTAAGCTCAATAATTATTAAAAAAAATATTTAACAGTATCATAAGTGGATTTTCTGTATTCCTTATATTAACATGAAAAGGATTCAATGTGAGTCTAGTAAGAATTGAAAAGAAAAATCCGCGTATCGTTTCGTTACGTCATGAAAAAATTCTATTACGCACACTTTGAATTCTTGGAGATGTCAACTTCCTGTTCATCACATGTCGTTAACATAAGAAACGTCTTTTTCGCTGCACATCATACGCGTCGCGTATATTATATAAAATTCAAATTAAATTTGTGTTAATAACATATTCAAAATGACGTGATTGATCAATTTACGTCGTTTCATATATTTTATAACAATAATTAAAATGTAATTTTACGCAATAATCACGTCGCGAGGGATAAACTATGAAAATGTAAGATATTACAATTTATGTATTGCTGTGTATGCTCTCCAATACCCAATATAGAGCATATGCAATGAGTTCGAAAACGATCTCGAAATTCCAGGGCGCCCCCGTTTGGCTCAAAACCGCCTCAATTGGTTTCCGTTTCCAAGTAGGGTAAGGTGTTCTCTTGACAGTATACATTGGCTTGCTCAATCGCTGATGATAAAGTAGACATGTGTACAACTTCCCTTGGGCTGTTAGTTTATGCAAATTGAGATTTTACGAATAAAGTGTGGACACTTCACTCACTCCGGTTGGCGGCCATCTATCTGCGCCAAGTGGTCGAAAAGTGTTGAATTACCCTATACCCACTTACGTCCGCCAAACCTCTTTGCTTTGTGTAAACAATAATGCGGGCAAACAGTTGCAGGTGGTATTTTTCGCTTCAAGAGAGTAAGTTACTTCAAACTCGACGCTAGTTAGGAAACCACTTCACAAATGTATGTGCACCGTTTTTGCATCTAAAAAGCATGAGCTATTGATTTTGGGGTGAATGAATGTTTACCTTAAAGTAGCTAATGGGGGATCTTGTTTGATCGTGTAATTGATGGACCTTACTTCATTATGCATAAATTTGTCCCAAGCTGCTGTAGGTTTACACAGAAATCTTGACAGATTCAATTACGCCGTGCTTTTAAATTGAACAAAAAAGCACAAACCACATAGATCATGACATTTTAAACCGAAAGAGTGTCAAGTGCTGGTGGCCTTAGCGAAAACAATTACGCGCCATAAACAGCGACCGGCGCGCCAATCATCACTTTAACTGATTGACAGCGGACTTGAACGCACTACTGTTTGACAGACACTATAGGCTATGGCTATGAGATGACTGGTTTTGCTGCCGTCGGTTGAATGTTCAAGACAGCTCAACAAAAGATCAAAAAAATAGTCCTTCACGATATGGACGAGAGGGTGAAAGTGTTAAGCAGCAATTTTCAAATCAAGAAGAGAAGTAGTTTTACGTCAAGAGTGCTGCTCAAAAGTTTTTGGTCCAGGCTTCCGTAATACGAGCTGACGCCGAAAAATAGGGAAGCCTTGGAGGCCGTGACTTGCGCTCTTTCTCCCCAGACACGTTTCTATTCAGTAGTTGATCAAAGTCCCGCTTTCAGGTTAAGTGAGGATTGATGAGTTTGTGGAGTGCTCGTCGGGCGAGAATGAAGCACAAGAAAGAAAAAACAGATATCATCCTATTAGATACCCACCACGGGGCTCAGCTTACAAACTTTTGTTGATTCAACACTCACTTTTGGATACGAGAATGTCTGAAAATGACACTCAAAAAAAGAAATGATTAATGAGTTCACGCTCTGCCATGAAAGAAAATAACATTTTTCTTTCCAACATTCATTTTTCATTCGCACCTTGAGCTGCCATGCTGGTTCGTCTCGAAACACATTGTCATTGCCAGAGTCGGCCCTGATGCAATGCTCTAACATGTAAACCATTTTGATATGTTTGGTAAACGTCACCTCCTAAAATGTTTTAAAGTTGAGACGCACAAATTATATCATTCATTAGACTTCGGTAGAAGGATTGAACAGTTCAAACTATTCGTATTTTTTGTATCTAATACATATTCACTCAGTAGAATCTTTTCAATTATATTTATAATGTTATCCTCCAAAGCTTAGTTGAATTGCATTCAAATAATTTTACTGGACTCAAAAAATGTTAAATCCCATATTTAAATGCCCATCTTTAAAAGTTGCTTGTTTTTAACTACAAAAGCACAAACTAGAGGTGGTTCCAAATATCACTCATAATGTATTATTGTACAAGGAATCTAACAAAAAAAAACAATCATGTATAGCGGAAAGTACACCTCATCTGAGCAAAATCCGTTATACATGTGCTGTTTCTGTTTAAGTAACAATTGTGCTCGTCATGTATGAGCTAAAATTAAGTATGACCGTAGCTTCTAGTTCAATTGTTTGTTTTTTTTCTCATTATTCTAATTAAATTCTGACCCAATCTAGCAACGCAACTATATCAAAGGCGTGTAGTCGTCAAATTTAGCAATAAAGTTTTAAACATTTGTTCCAGCCCTGGTAATAGCTACCAAGAAATCCAGTTGGACAGCATACAAAAAAGGTAGCTCAGCCGAGTATACGTTATGAACGCTACCAAAAGAAAACATATCTCTTCAGTCCGAGGGACAAACCTTAAACGTCGTCTCACGAGGAATCGTTATCAAGGCCGTCATCAGCTGTAATTAGATTACAATTTCTATCAAAAGGCCAAAGTGCTTCTGGTCGTTGGATTGATGTCTGCCTTCGAGAGAACGATGACTGCTGGAATGATGGATGATGGCGTAAATGAGGATTGATAACGATCGATGGCTCGTCCTGAGCAAACGAATTTCTGTATGTACTGATATGGATGACTGAATGAATTTCGGGAACGTGACACGACTTTTCGTATTGAATGATGATTGTAGTTATAAATTTCAAATCTCCTCGCTCGTTGTTGTGTAGTGCTTCAGTCATCGTGTTTCCTGCTACTCACTCAACCTTGGTCAAATTGTGTGTGCATAACTCATACACCTACAGTACATACCCACCACAAGTATGTCATATCAAACGATGATTGATGGAAAAAAGCGGAGGCATGTTTGTAATCCATTTTTCTTGTGCTTTGATCCTAAAATGTTGGCTGGGCTTGCTGCAGAGCTATGTTATGCTGGTCGGTGGATAAACAGCTGAACATTTCGTATCGCCTTCGTCGCTGGAGGAAATGATTAATTTGTTTACTCTCGAAACACGAATTTGCTGCCTGAAACTGTCGTCGATTAGCGCGCGTATTCTTTTGTGGATATTTATGTGCAGCAACGGTAACGTAGAATAATTTGGGTAATTTATAGACATCGCTGTAACTCGGGAGGGTGAATATAAAATATACAGACTTAGGAAAATCGATTTTGCGTGAAGAACAGCTTAATTTTATGTTGCTTCGTATAACAATATTTCTTGAAGTTCATCAATTTTTCAAAAGAATTATGGTAAGTCACAAAAATCCTTCTTCGGCATATGTAAGAAAATTGAGAATCCCATTCTTCTTGAGCGTTTATATAATATTTGAATGTTCCCTTGATAAGATTAATTTCTAAGAGCCGATTTCTTCACTAAAGCTTAAGCCAAAAACCACAATTACCCATATAGTTAAATAGATTTAAGGCTTAAGATGTGGTTAGGAAATCGCTTATAAGTATGCCGTGTTCTAATTCGATAACACGGCAGCTCACTTTTTTAATGGTTTTTTAAACACACAGATAGTTAACAAGACCATGATGAATAGCATGGATTCATATCCTGATTGGCCTATCTGATGGCAGTTTATTCAACTTCCCAGAGTATAGAGTATCTCCGTTCTTACCCAACGATACATAAGCATAGCATAAGCATAAGCATTAATGACCGTAAAATTTGTAGTTAGTTTATACTCCGTGTTTGACTGGAATAATCAAAATTGTACAGGGAACCATCGGTGCAGCTAATAAGTACCATGCCATTTTCAATGAACAATTTCGAGAACTCCAAACTTAGTAATGTCAACAACGGACCCGGCCACTTCCTTACAGTTATCGAGGAACGGACGAAATGTTAGTATGACGTCCATTGGTATTAGCAACCGAGATCACCTCTGCATCTCCCTGGTTTTCACAGGAAAGAGTTTCATGTAGCCTTAATTTAAAACGTTATCCATCAGTTCGTCAGCAATTCAAAAGTTATTTTTAGTATCTGCGACAAATAAATCGAATAATAGGTACGTGTACCACATTTTTTCTATAAAACTGGATTACCCAAGTAACCATTAGCCCGCTAATTCGCCTTTTTGGCCTTACAGGGCTGTTGTGGGCTTCGTAGCCGTGCGGTTAGAGTCACCGAGGCATTTAGCCGCATCGTGATAAGGAGTGTGGGTTCGATTCCCTCTCCAGGCCGAAAAACTTTTCGAGACGAATGTTTTCCGACTGTGCCACTGGGCGTTGCATGTTGGTCCGTTGTCTAGTGTGGTGCTTCTTTCAAAGGGCAAATAGCCCACTGGAAGCATTAACCTGTAGTGTCTTTACACGGCTAATATAAGACATGTCAACTGTATAATAGCACTATATTGGCACGGAGGGCGAATTAAAGTGCTATTTGGTTACTTGGGTAAGCTGACACTTGTAGTGATAAACTGTCTATATCTTGCTTAACTGTCGCTAAGGTTCTTCATCCGTTGTGACGTGGTGAATCCATTGGCAATTGAAAATTTTGAAAAGCTGATCGAACGAAATCCTCAAAAAAAATTATGACGCTGTACTATTCGTACATGACTCCCCGAGCAGAAGAAAATAACTACTGAATACCAAATTGAGGTATACCATACCAGATAATTTTCAATACCAACAACCTGAATGAGGTATTAATGAGCCCTGCATAAGAGGTAAAATACCTCAAGTAAAACCTTCTGCATATTCTACAAATACCAAGCTGATAATAAGATTAGGTATTGTAATACCTAAATAATACTTGATGGAGTTTCATATAAAAGTGATTTTTTTCAATAATTGTTCAATACCTCCAGCAGTCCTCAATACCTCAATACCAATACCAAAATGAAGTATTTTTAATTGTTTTAAACATTTTTTTCAAATACCATTATAATACCAAAATTAGGTATTGACAACTTAACAATACCTAATTATGGTATGATACCAAAATATGGTATGCATAAGTTATTGCGAGTTATTCTTTTCTCCTCGGGTCAGGAGATCAACCCTACTTTGAATAACCCCAACAATGGTTGCTTCCCTGACTTCTCCAATTCCACTATAGCTTTTGATCTGACCATGAGGCAAGAAGTCCGTGGAATACCAGATCCACTCCCTATGAAGCATATACCAAGAATTTTTGCAGACAAGTACGGTGATGTCAGTAGCAACAACAAATCGACGGGCCCAAAACAAATGATTTCACTGGATTTGGTGTTTTTTAATGAGTTTCATAGCGCCGCCCATAAACTTCAGAACCCTTGCTCCGTATACGTCGCAGAATAAGCGGCTATACACTACGCATTAGAGCGAATTGCCTCTCTTCCCTCTGATGAATACTTCATTTTTACTAAGGGTATGCGAAATACCGAATGGTTCCGTCAAATACGCTTCGAAACGAAATTCCGCGGAATTCCACGGAACTCGCACAGGCGAAATTTTTATTTAGCTATTTCGTTTCGTTTCGCTAAATTGTTAAAATATTTCCACGGAAAATTGAAAACAAACGGAATAAAACGGAATTTCGCGAAATTCGAGTTTAATTTCGAACAAAAATAGGCAAAGCGTTCGCTTCTACTCCTAGTTACAGTCAAAAATGGGTCCGTATTATGGATCAAATCGACTCATATCATGGATCAGAAAACTATAAGGGATCATTCATATATGACGTCCATCATTTGGGGGAGGGGGGAGTCTACGAAAGTGTGACAGTACGTGTATAAGGTATTGGAAAGAGCGTGACAAAGGGGGGAGGGGGGGGGTCTAGAAATCCCAAAAAACGATGGACGTCATATTTGAATCGTCCCTAACAGCAAATTATCTGCGAGGCAAACGAATGGTGTGCTAGTGAAAGCATACGTTTTGGCGTTTCTTTAGGAATCGTCTTATCTTAGATTCATAACTGTGGTATGGGTTTCAATGCCCCACAAATATGAATCAACGCTTCTAGGCATATGTATGACATTTATTTCCTACGAATGGAACAAATGTGTTTAAGCATGTTATTGTTGATTGCGATGCTGTATAGATTTATGGTTCGCGTAGATAAAATGGGTTTTGCGTAATTGCTACTCTATTTGATGAGATATTCTCCGTTTAATCCAACTTCGATCCATATCTGTGTGCTATCCATAACTGTGGGATGACTGTAGTATTGACTGGTCCGCAGGATATGATAAACTGCACTGTCGTTCAGGGTTGCCACATATACAGATTTATCTGTATTTTACAGATTTTCTCGAATATTTTGTGACCAAGAATCTGTATATACAGATTACAGATTTTTTGTTAAAATACAGATATAGAGATTCTGTATACAGAGTTTGGCCAAAATTATACAGATTTATACAGATTTTTGAGTAAAATGATTTTTTTTTTAAACTCTATAATTCAACCTTTGATGTGCCAATTCCGCGATGTAGTTACAAATGATTGGTATTTTCATGAATTTCTTGCATAATTTTAACTTCTAGCTCAATTTTAAAGCATGCAGATTTAGAATACAGATATTTTGTTCTAGGATACAGAAATACAGATAATTGAAAGAAAAAATACAGATTTAAATGTGGCAACCCTGCTGTCGTTTTGAAGTTTCCAAAAACGCTCATTTGCCCTAAATTCCTCGCGGCGAATAGCCCAGGAAAGGAACAACTGCGTTTGAAGAACTACCGCAATGTTATCTTCCATAAGAATGAAGAGAGCAAAACCACGGTTTCCTCCGGGAAACATCGCGTGTCCTTTTGAGCAAATCCGTTCATATATCGCAAAAATTGTTTGTACACAAATGTCAAAAAAGCTGCGGAGCGTGAATCCCTGATGTTCTGGATTTGCTCAGGTGGTGCAGATTATTGATGCGCGCATTAGTTCTCTCTCTTGCTTTCCCGCTATGACGTCACTTTTAACTCTGCATAAGAACAGCGGGAGAATAGAAGAGAAAACTAATAGCGCGCATCAATGAGTAAAGGCTCTCCCAAATCAACGCGATTTTTTTCCGCGTTGGCGACCAAAAATCGCCGCAATTTCGTTGTTGTGTCATAAAACTCGCTGTCGCCGTAAAAAATCGCGTTGATTTGGGTCAGCCAAAGCCACACCTTAAATCTTCAAGTGCACAAATCTAAAGAACCAGACGTCCATTCAAGCTGAAAACTCTATCGATTGGTTACTCGATGGCCAATCGATCAAGTGTTCAGCTTGAACCGCTGTCGAGTTCGTTAGATTTGTGCTCTTGAAATTCTGAGGTATGTCTTCGATTTATATTCACCTTAAACAAGGAAGATGCATATATTATTTTATTATCAGATTTGTTTTACCAAATTAGGATGATAGTGTTGTCTAATAACACTGAACACCTAGATATAAGAAATAATGAATGTAATGTTTGGAATGATACTAATAAAGAAATTAAAAGAAAAAAAATACATTATTTTATATCGAAAAATGAATCAAGGTTTATTCACGCTGTACCATACCACCAACTCCTCTCTCATCTTATAACGTGACATAATTTCCTCACGACCCCCAATTAAAAAAAATACGAATATTGATAATATATCATTACAAGTATTGGAAGCCAATTGCCGCAAGGCAAAGGTCTTAATCTTTTCAATACCGACATCAAGTTTTAAAATTCTCTAGTTTCGCCATCTTTCGATCGATGTTGATGATTTGTTTTAGTAGAAATCACAGATCAGTTATAAATTTGATTCATGCGTTGCATGCACCATTAAAATTCGGATTTAGATTCAAGTTTGGTGGGGTACCTAGGATATTTCACAATGGAAAAGCGCAACATTTTTTTTTTCGATTTTCGCACATCTAAATCTCGAGAAAAAAAAAATAGCCAAACATTAAATTTAGCTCATTGAAAGACGGATTGTCTGTTCGAACATTGGTGAACTTGTCAATCTTATTTGCGGTTCCTTTATGCTATGTACTCCAGGTTCAAAACTTTTTTTTTTCGAAATTTTCAAATATTTTTTAAAATACTCTCGAGGCTCAAAATTTAGTGAAAATGTAATTCTGTAGTCAGTTTTAAACAAAGAATATGAAAATGAGATAATATCAACAATCCTTAATTAGTCCAGAAATCGTCCAGAAATTCCTTCACAGATTTTGGAATAGGATCATTTCTCCAGTGTTTACTCTACAAAATAATAGAAATACCTTCAGTATTTTCTACAAGGTTGACTCTAAAAGTTTAGATTCATCAATATTTGATCCCTCCAAGAATGAATTCACAGTTTATGCAAGGCTTTTCCAGAAAATGTATTAGGAACTTCTAAATTAATCCCATCAGGCAATCCTGGTTGAGTTGCTGCCACAATATCTCTTGGAGTTTATTACTTTTGCAGTTCTTTTTAATTTATCTTGATTGATTTCTTAGATATGTGTTTAAGAATCCATTAAAATTTAATTTTATTTAATACTTCAGCAAATACTAAAGCAAATATTCAAGTGAATCCTCTGTTCTACTTATTTTTTCTTCTTTCTGGCGTTATGTTCCAACTGGGACAGAGTCTGCTTCTCAGTTTAGTGTTTTCATGATCACTTATCGACTTGTGTCCCCAATCACATTCATTCAAGCCACAAAGCATAAAGTACAGCAAAAAAAAAGAATACCGTAATTCGGGGTAACATTGATCAGTTTTTAGAATATTTCTTAAATATTCAATTCAAAAATGCAAATGTTCTGATTTTTATTTTTCTAAAATAAGTACTGCCACCCATAGCTTGTGACTATATACTGTATTTTGGTTTTTGAAAGATTTAAGCATGTTTAAAAAAATGTTTTATGTGACTTTTTCATTTAGCTGATATGGGGTAACATTGATCATCCATGTAAACAACGTTCGGTAATATTGAAAATGTCGTTACTTACTTAAATCATGGCCCCTGAAGCCGAATATGATGTCCAAACGCTTACATCTTATTTACTTTTTGAGTAATTTTAAAATTAAAAACACCTCGAACAGCGGAATACGCCTAAAAGTAGGCAATTTCCTAAGGGAATTCTACATTCTAAACAGTAATTCGTCAATGTTGCCTAATTGAGCATACTTATAAAAGTTTTGACAGCGGAATCGTTTTTGGCGATGCCATTTTTAGTGAGAACCGCATTTTCCTTGTTCATATCGCTTGCAGAACTTATTTGAGACATGAATCTTCGGTAGTGTCATCCTTAAGTAAGTAACGACATTTTCAATATTACTGAACGTTGTTTACATGGATGATCAATGTTACCCCATATCAGCTAAATGAAAAAGTCACATAAAACATTTTTTTTAAACATGCTTAAATCTTTCAAAACTCAAAATACAGTATATAGTCACAAGCTATGGGTGGCAGTACTTGTTTTAGAAAAATAAAAATCAGAACATATGCATTTTTGAATTGAATATTTTAGAAATATTCTAAAAACTGATCAATGTTACCCCGAATTACGGTATTTGAAAAATTATATACCCATTCAAAATAAATCTTTTGGCAATCTATCAACTGCAATCGATAGGTAGGATGCCAGTACTTGTTTTAAAAATTCAAAATAAAATTAATTGAAACAGCATGCATAAATATTCAAGTTTTCTTGGGAAAAACTATCAAAGTTACCCCGTTTCACGGTATATATTAGCATAACATCACATCCACATGATTAAAAAAATTGTAAGGCATTTCTAAAAGTCAAATAATTTTGGGCTCTTCTCAATATTTTTGAGATTGTTTTAAATGTTTGTAACTGCTTTTCGACTCACTTCTTAGTTGTAACATTTAAATTAAAACCACTCATTGCCTTGTGTGAATGTCAGATAGGTATGTTGAAATGAAACCTTATAAAGTCATTAAGAAGATTTCAAACAAACAGAAAAGAGTCTTACCAAAACATGTAAGGATTCCGCTGAGCAACACTAAGGTTTCTATATGGTAGACGTTTTTTATGCCTATTTTCAAATTTTCAGCTTTTGACAAGAAAAAAAATCTTAAACGTGTATTCCGCGAAACAAATTCAAAAATTTCGTTTCGTTTCGAAAAATTCCGTCAGATATTTGATTTCGTATCGAGTTACACGAAACATTTTTAAATTTCGTTTCGTTTCGTCATTATCAGCGCAAAATATTCCGCGTATCGTTTCGTTTCGTATCGACATGGAAAAAATCCATATCGCATACCCTTAATTTTTACTGATAGTCTCAGCTCAATAGAGACTATTCGTTCAATGAGGCCGGTAAAGCACTCCCGTATTTCCTTAGTGAAATACGATCTACTCTGAGTGCTCTATCGAACCAATCATATTCCATCACCTTGGTTTAGGTCACACATTGCCCGATTCAGGGCAATGAGAAAGCAGACTCTCGCCAAGGTGGGTGCTATGGAAGGTGAAATTTATGACCGACAAATCGCCTTCAATAAATTTTTCTCAATTGCTCGTCAGCACGCCTTGCCCTCTTGGCAACAAAAATGGGATGGTGGAGACTTCGGAAGGCGGTTACATTCTATTCTCCCACAGGTAATGAAGTTGGTTCAAGGAAATGGACTTAAATCGAGACTTTATAAAGGTAATGTGTCGACTAATGTCCAATCACTACTCACTGGGTTCGCACTTTTACAAAATAGGGCTCACAGACAGCAATCATTGCAGCTGTGGTGCAGGCTACCAAGATGTCAACCACATATTATTGGTACCGTAAAACGGGGTAACTTTGATAGTGCGAGACCCCCAACATACTAAACGAAATAACGAAGTTTCTGTCAATTAGTTAAGAAAAACGAATGCAAAAGTGAAGAGTATTAATATGACACTTCATGTCAAAGCTATTTTCGTTGGAATCAAATGCATTTGAGGATTTTAATGCAAATATTAAAAATTTACAAGATTTTAGCATTTTTGCAACGCTTAAAAACAATCTGTTCTACGACCACTATTTGATAAAGTCATAATGAGTTTGTCACTTACCCATGATAGCCTAGTTATAGTAGAACATGAATTCGGTCTCAAATCTCGTAGCGAAAACCATTTTTACAAACTGGGACCATTTTTATAATCTAAGTCAGAAATTTCCATACAGCGTTAAACGCCTAGAGGTATGCAACGCCCTATAAATGTTCCGTAATTCATTCAATCCTGTTCGATTTATACTCCATTATCAAAGTTACCCCGAAACAGAAAACCGACTTTCGATTATGTGAAAAATTGTATATCCATTCAGAATAAATCTTTTGGCAATCTATCAAGTGCAATCGATAGCTAGGATATCAGTACTTGTTTTAAAAATATAAATTGTTATTCTTTGAAACAGCATGCATAAATATTGAAGTTTTCTTCGAAAAAACTATCAAAGTTACCCCCGTTTTACGGTATGTAGCGAACATGATATTGCCATATCTATTTTTTTGCTACCCTCAGGGCCCAAAGAAAACCAGAAAAGGAAGACATTAGAGATGTGCTAGATAAGCGGGATCTCAACTATATGAGACTCGCTTTCGTTTTCTTGATGAAAATTAAAGTCGCTGTTTAATCCCTTCCCCCATGTCGTTTCAATGGTCGCCACGTTTCTCTCGAAACACGTTTTTTTGTGTCGTTACAGGTTGTCGTTATGTCCGCTCTAAGTTGATCAGCAGCAAAACCGCCAGAAAACTATCCTGTAGAATGTCAACGGAAAGATCCCTTATCCCACCCTTACCTACAACATTTGTTATCCCTAACCTCGACCACGAGTTTTACGGTTCCCCAAAGCTAATATTAGATATTAAGAAAGAAACTGAATTGTAATAAACTTTCAAATGAGTTCGGCTCCGTTATACCTGATGGCGCTTGAGCCTGTAAATAAACGAATAAGTAAAAAAAATGTTAGAAAAATGCAATCAAAAACATGGAACAAATTTGTGTTATCACAAGCATGAAACGAGTTCACCAGTTGGCAATCCATCCTTAGCTAAAGTCACTTTGGCGACGCAGAAAACAAGCACGAATCCGCTTGGTTGGGTTTTATCAAGCGTACTCTCTCTGTTTTTGCCCAACGGTACACAAAAAAAAAATAATTAAAAAGTAATATTGAAAATTCAACGATTTGAAGAGATGCTTGCGATTCTTGAATTTCATTGAACGTGGATCGCCTTTAACTTACTATGGAATTTTACGAGAAATGATCATTCTTGTGGATCTTCAAGTTTTTTTTATCGATGGTTTTGATTGGAAAATGGTGTTTTCAGAAATTTTAAATTGTTATCACTAAACAACAATTGAAACCTCACTGTGATCTTATAAATTTCATATATATTGCTTTAAGCCATTAGAGTAGATTGACAATCATTGCACAGGCTAAAAACGTGCCAATTATTGTACACCCATAAGGAATACATAGACTGTGCAATAATTGGCGCGTTTTTATCCTGATATATGATCGGCTATCTGCCCTATTGATAAAAAAACAAATTTCAAGTACAGCTCTACATAGCAGACAGCTGTTAACAAGATATGATAAATATCGTACATAGGGCATGAATTAATCAAATTCCAAAGTGATGTCCCGAAATTGGCTCCAGAACATCCCGAGAGTATTTATAAATAACCATATGTTGCAAGGAAATACTCAATATGTATCGTATTACATTCGCGGCGAAAGAACTTGAAGATTGATGGGTCACATAATTTAGATTGCAATCATCGAATTGACGTCTTTTTAAAAGGTCCTGTAATCAGGGTTTATAGAGTATTCTGGAAGAACTTGTGGATGGCCTTATATTGCATTGAACTTAAATAATCAAAAACAAATCTTCTGTCAAAACAACAAAATTCACAAATTACTACAACGCAAAATACACCTATCGTTATACTTGGAGATCACCGCACCAGACAGAATCACAAATCGACCACGTTCTGATTGCTGGACGGCATTGCTTATCAACGACAGGACCTATCGTGGCGCTAACATCGACTCAGACCACTATCTGGTGATGGTTAAACTGCGCCCAAAATTCTCCGTCGTTAACAACGTACGGTACCGACGGCTGCCCCGGTATGACCTAGAGCGGCTTAAGCAAAGGGATGTCGAAGCTGTATACGTGCAGCACCTCGAGGCCGCATTACCCAAAGAGGGTGAGCTGGATGAAGCCCCACTTGACTACTGCTGGAGAGCAGTGAAAGCAGCCATGAACAGAGCAACGTCGGGTACGTGGGACGGAGTCGGCGGAACGATTGATTCGACGATGAATGTAGGCATATTCTGGAGGATAAGAATGCTGCAGCAGGGACCCGGCAGAACGTGAAACGTTATAGACGGAAACGGCAACAATAGATCCGTCTCTTTCGGGAGCTCAACGCATCCCGCAAAGGCTTCGCGCGGCGAAGGATAAGGATGGGAGCATTTTAACGGACTAGCGTGAGGTGATCGAAAGGTGGAAGCAACACTTCGACGAACACCTGAATGACACTGAGAGCACAGTAGGCCGTCCCTTATTTTTCGAAAATGCGATATGTGGTGCTGGTTTTGGTAAGAATAAAATCAGGTAAAAATTTGAAATCCGTACGTGGACGTCAAGTGGTCCCCCAACGGCTTTGAAGGTATAAGGCGTAAATAACCCCGTGCGCAAAATCGAGCTTGCTGCTCTAGTGTACGCGGCATGAGTACGAAAAGCCACCAGTAACAAATTGTCCTGCGCGCGTTGATAATCAGCATAGAAGTTTGTTTTCTTTGGGATGGTTCAAATATTACAAAACACAAAATTTGCCTATTTTAGACCCTCTCCCTCCCCTACATTACAGCTTTTGTATGCAAAATTTAAAATTTTTGTATGGACCGTAACACTACGGAAGACCCCCTCCCTCCCCCTGTTGCGTTACGTACGTTTTAAACGATCCCTTTGTAGTTCTGAATTTCATGTCAGCGTGCAGTGTTATGAAGATATCCACAGTATATAATATTATTTTACTTATAGTTCTATGCTGATTTTCAATTTGTTACTAGTGGCTTTTCGTACTCGTGTTGCGTGCACTAGAGCAGCGAGCTCGATTTGGCACACGGGGGTCATTTACACCTAATACCTTTAGGGTCTTTGGAGGCCCAGGCAACCAGAAGTCGCATGAAAGTTCACGTAATAACTCGTTTATTCATACAAATTACATCAAACCCGCAAAACACGGTGGATAAAATCGTCAGATTGATGAGTTTCCTTGCATAAAACGCTTATTTTCTTAGTTCATTTGTACATTTTGTTTCGTCCCGTACACTCGTACATAGTAACTCGAATCAATCCGTAGCAGCTGTCAAACCAACATTTATTTTCATACGTTAAGTCGCATAAGATCACAGGTTAGTTCGGTAGAAAATTGAGACACTCGCATTGTATGCTATTATTCATCACGAAATCTATGCACGTATATCGTCACCATTTTTGTACGTAGAAGGCCTTTTCGCGGGCGCGGTAAATGGCTGGGCATGGCATACCATTGGTACCTTGCGTACCTGCAGGAATAAAATAGACCCCTTTGTGCGATCCTTAGCCTCTCGCCCAGCAACTCCTATCCCTACACCCAAAACAATTCGGATGGCGGATTTCCCTCCTAGCGTATTAGGTGCTAAATCCACCTATTGATGGTAAGATTCGCCTCCTAAGCGTAGACGGGCAAACCCGTCAATTGAAATCGAGCACATTGGACTTGAAAATTCGAGCAATCTAAATGTTTACGCCCGACCCACACAATTGCACAACCAATCCGAAGCCGAATGATGGCATCGGAAACGCACACTTAGGCAAATGGTCACGCGGCAAATGGATGGTGGACATGTCAGAGGAATGGAATGAATATTGCAATATAAAACGCTTTATATATTGCTTTTGTCACTTCTCCCATCAAGCCGTCGATAGGTGCGTGGAGTTAGTACTGGTTTATGAATCGGGGGTCCTTGGTTCGAATCCGAATAAGCGCGAGTATTTATTTTGTTTTTATTTTTTGGTTCTTCAGTCAAATTTATGAAATTCAACCCGATTTCTTGTGGCGAATTATCATAATAGATTCCGATCCCTGTATTTAGATAATCATTTTGCTTGAGTGACTATCGAAATAAGGTACCGTGTGACAAATGGGTAAAGGAAAT
Source organism: Aedes aegypti (assembly GCF_002204515.2). Classification (NCBI taxonomy): domain Eukaryota; kingdom Metazoa; phylum Arthropoda; class Insecta; order Diptera; family Culicidae; genus Aedes; species Aedes aegypti. The sequence continues at coordinate 236,297,083 of NC_035108.1, read as the reverse complement.
CGTATAGAGAGGGTTCTTATAAAAATAAAATGAATAAGATCTACTATATTTTTCAGATTGTTTCCTACTAAATCTATGCTATATTTAAATTTAATGTTTGTGCCAAAGTTCAAGGTAAATATTGAAAATTTTGGAAACTAGTGGGACAAGTGAAAATATTGTCGTTTTAAATGACTGAACTGAAACTAAAAAAATAACAGTCAGATCTGTGATTTCAAATGTCCTCATTTGTTAGTGTTTGAATACACAAAAAATCACACATAAATAATAAACATTTTGTTCTTTTTAAAACAATTTTCTTGAGTAAAGTTATTTATTTAGCAACAATGTTAGTTTTATTGAAAGTAATAACATCATCGAAAATCAAACACCATTCTATTTCACCGATTTTCTACTACTCATTTTATATAAAGTTAAGTTATCTCTTTTCTAAGTAATGTATTTATTGCCTTTATCGAGCGGATTTAACCCGGTCAAAAGTGTTAACATTCTTGTACCTACTGAATAAGTCATTATTTGAACCTAGTATCCAAATTCATGCGTCATCCGTTGAAGCCATTCAGAACATTACGATGTACATGTTTTTTTTAATTTCTTTATTAGTATCATTCCAAACATTACATTCATTTCTTATATCTAGGTGATCTGTGTTAGACAACACTATCATCCTAATTTGGTAAAACAAATTTAAGATTTTATTAACATTTTGTTAACAACATACTACATCTCCCTGGCTCTTCACCCGAAAGGCATTGGGGTTTCACATATTTCGACATGTTGAATCCAACAAAAATAGTCCGGTTGAAAACCCCGTGTAACACATCGTGACCTTCCCTTGTTAGCTACCCCATATACCCGATTGCTCCAAGGCTCCGCCACAAGAAATTTGCCTTAGACACTAAAATATGAAAAACAAAAAAATAATAACAGTAACTGGAATCGAAACTGCAACCTTCGGATCCTTAAACATAAACCCACACCACTCGCCTATCACAGTTTCTCATGTATGGAGTTCTCTACATCACACAACATGGAACCATCTTGTCACGGAGGACAACCTGCAAGAGGAGCAAAATACAACACCCGTTGGACAGCCAAGTGCGAGAAGGGGTGAGATAATATGTTCTATAAATATATTTAAAGTACCAACGCGGTGCTGCGGGAATTTCTTACTTATACCAGAGTCAAAATCTATATGTTTGTATATCTTTATTATCGGCAATGACTTATACATTTGCAGTGGAAATAGAATTTCATGCCGTGCGTGTTGGATTGGGTAATATATTAGGAAGAAACAAATAAACACACTTGACTATAACAGTCGGGCGCTTTATAAGCAGAATTTTATCGTTGACGTTTGCTGATTGATTTACTTTTCATTTATTTACATTTTGATCTCCTATTAGTCGCATGGTTGGGGACGGTATGAGACTCCTCGAAGTAGGAGACCCAGAGTTTGTGGGATTCGATTCATTTGACGATGTAATATTGTAATCAAACATCTAAGTGTGCATACAGCAAACTGGATTACCGTAATTCTTTTAACAATTACTTATCAAAATAGAGGCCGTTGATAAACTATGTTATCATTTAGCGGGGAGGGGGTATCTAGCCAAAGACCACGGTCTACCCATTTGTGTTTCAAAGAAAATTCCACCATCAACTAAACCTGAAAGGTTTCATTAGCAGTCGGATGGTTCAAATTAAAAAAAAAAAGTTTTAAAATTCAATATTTCATATCTTCTTTACCAACAACGATTAGAAGACGATTAAGATTTCTATGGAAATTACTATGACAAAATTTGAAAAAAAAAAATGTTCCCCACATGTTAGTACTGTAATGTTAATACAAAATTATCTCTAAGTGAAAACTAATTCCTCAAACAATAATAAGGAACACTGCAGTAGAAACAAATCTTTTTTGAGCTAATTTTGTTAGGGATTTTTGCAGAAGTTTGTCACACTATAATCTCACATTTCGCCTAATAATAGCAAACCAATTCATAAATATCTCTTCTCCCATTTTTCAAATTTCTGTTTCATTCATGAACAAATGAAACACATGATCATTGGGCGAGCGGGGGGTTATTCGTCAAAACCACACAAAAGCACGAGGGGGGAGGAGGTGACTGAAAAGTCAGGAAAAATGTTCACGTGGTTTATGGACGACTCCTAAGAAAGATATGGGGATTGGAATTTCAAACTTTTTTTTTAATTTAAAACCGCTCTTATTAGCAGTCATTTACATTTACCGTTATATTTTTTTTGTAAAGAAGATGCAATAGTACCTAACTGGAATTTACAGAAATTACAATAAGGTTTAATTATCGCACTCAACATTTTACACCAAAGCCAGATTTTCCATATTTTTGGAATTGATATACATAAATAATAATTCTCAAAAAACTTATGTGCACAACATAATCGCAAAATAATGGTGAACGCGTCACGAAATGATTTCTTCAACCCTTAAGTGGATTTTTTGGTGTTGGTGTTCGTTCAGAGGTTTGCCAAGCCACATAACTATATAAAACTCGTGAAAATCTTTTCCGAACAATATTTTTTCTACATCCCAGAAAATTTACTTATAATAATAATGCTCAACATATTGTCGATTTAAAGTCATGCTTTAGAGCATTCATGATGTCAAAACTATGTATCATTGCTTGACAGTTATCGAATGAGTGCAATAAAACTTATTTTAATCTGCATTTTATTATGCATGTAAAAATAAACACACATTGTTTGAAAATGTATTGGAAAATATGAAGTTGGTGCAGTCCCATATTGAAAAATAAAGGCATACCAGTCTCCATATGAACTATTAATTTAAATTTCAGCTGCAAACGTGAATTGTGTTCAAGTTTATTATTTTTTGCTGATCATTAGAAGCAAAATTAGTAAGCTATGCGGTTGTGTTAAATATGTCAGGAAGAAATGTAAGGGGTCATCCATTAATGACGTAGCTATTTAGGGGGGAGGGGGATGTTTACGGGGCCCATATAGCCGTAGTGGTAAACGCGGAGCTATTCAGCATGATCAAGCTGAGGGTCGTGGGTTCGAATCCCACCGGTCGAGGATCTTTTCGGGTTGGAAATTTTCTCGACTTCCCAGAGCATAGAGTATCTTCGTTCCTGCCACACGATATACGCAAGCAAAAATGGTCATTGGCACAGTAAGCTTTCATCAAGATTGAAAAGAAATCTGAGAAATTTTAGATTTTCTTGATAAATGCAATCAAACAGATTTTTCAAAGCTTTAAATGGTTATGTAAATATTATATTATATTCGTGTATTAATTGATAAATTTATAAATAAACAAAATCAAAGTTTAATAAATAAATTAAAAATCAATGCTTTAACTACTTGGAGTACATTGTTTTCTCATTTGTTAACAAGTCATAAAGTCAGTCGTTTTTAAGACAATTAAATATGCTCTTTTCGGCAAATATTACATGAAACAAGATATTTATACCGTGTATTATGCATTCAATGTTGCAGGAGATCTCACTCAATCAACTCATCGATTTGTTTTGATGTATCAATGCTCTTGATGGAATAGCCTGAATATTAATGAGGACAACAGATTCGAGTGATATCGAAATTGCCCTATCATTCAATTTTATTGATAACTTGGTAATTTGATAATTTTTTATTATTTAACTGTTTCATTATAGGTTGTGTAGGTTTATTTTATTATGAAGAAAGATAATGAAGTTCAGCTGAAATATTAATAGAGATAAATAATTTGTACAATAATCGCTAAAATTTTCTAAACATTCCAAATATATCAAGTGTAATCTTTTCTATATCTGGCCACTGATTGCCAAATGGATTTGAATTTGGATAATAATTCATTTCGAATTAATATATTGTATTGTTCATTTTCATTGAAATCTATTTCCTAACAAAGAATAATTTAAAAAAAACAATCCTTTAATAACGAAATTTTTGTTCTTACTAAAAATAAACTAAAAATATATTGTACCCTAACTCAACAATAACGAGCTTCATCAATCCAATCAATTTTTTTCACATTTTCTATAGTAAACTTGTTTGGCTTGGTGACAACAGCAAAAGTAATACAATTTAGCCTATATGAAACTACATATCAAAATTATGTAACAGGAACTGTGTTTATTTGAAACTGTTTTCCAAATTACTTTCGAGCGCTACTGTATATCATACTGTTAGATTAGATTATCCTTACATTTTAGTCAGTAATTAATATCAAATTTTGTATTGAACTTCTGAATTCTAATTTTTTGTTTCAACCCAATCACTGAGGAAAATTAGTGATTGGGTTGAAACAAAAAATTAGAATTCAGAAGGGGGGCCTTCCTTAGCCGAGTGGTTAGAGTCCGCGGCTACAAAGCAAAGCCATGCTGAAGGTGTCTGGGTTCGATTCCCGGTCGGTCCAGGATCTTTTCGGGTTGGAAATTTTCTCGACTTCCCTGGGCATAGAGTATCATCGTACCTGCCACACGATATACGAATGCGAAAATGGCAACTTTGGCATAGAAAGCTCTCAGTTAATAACTGTGGAAGTGCTCATAAGAACACTAAGCTGAGAAGCAGGCTCTGTCCCAGCGAGGACGTCAATGCCAAGAAGAAGAAGAAGAAGAAGAAGGGGGGGGGGGTGCTTGATATGCTACGTATTTTCCAAGGGGAAGTATCAGCATTTGTGACGAAACGGTACGAGAGGGAAGAGGGGTGTAAACAATCAGTGAAAATGCTACGTTATTTATGGACGGCCCCTAATAGAAAATTATAAACATTTGTATGAAAGAAAAACTTCAAAGTTTGAGCGCTATTTTCTCAGTGCCTACTTTTTTCAATATGGGCCTTTATGGACAGCATAAGTTGTTCTTAGAAAAACTTTCTTATCGAAAATGTCTCTGAAATTTTGTCCTGAACAACTAATTCTTATTACAATTCATAGATAGTCAAAATTAAAAATGATAAAAAAGATTATTGTGTTATATAAAAATGAAATTTTGTTTTCATATTTTTCATGATAAAAGAAATAAGTATATATGTTCTCTTGACTTCTCCAAACGGTTTACTACAATCTCCCCACTGAACGTTCTGTTCTAAAATCAACATATCGGTGCCATAATTCTTAAAATAAATTGCTTGCAAAAACTAATAGCCAATTTGCAGAAGTTGTTCTTGAGTCAAAATGATCGATTCATCTATAGAAAACTCTTTTACTATTATACTAAAACCATGGTTAAAATTTAATCCCATTTATGGGGCACGGTTTCTTATAATCGGCTCATTCTGGGTAGCATTCATCAGCATTGGATCGATATTTTTTTTATCAATGTGAAAGAAGAACCGTGATCTTGTTTTCTTTGAATAGCACCAGCAAAAGATTCCACAGAGTTTTCATGTTTTAAAGACTATTCATTTTATAAAGAGGACACCTTGTTTATGCTATATCTTTTTTATCATGTATATAAAATCCCAGAGTTTTCTGTCTGTCAGTAACGCTTTGAAAGGTTTCATTGAGCAGCATACAACAGCAATTTAAGAGCACAACAACAGTCAAATTAAGAGCACTGCAAAAGTCCATTTGAATGTAACAACATTACAATAGGGTCCTAAAGCCCTGTCCCAATTTTAGTGCCAAACGCTTACGTTCAAGCCAAAAACACATGTTTACTCAATTTTTTAATGTTTTTCATTTGTTTAAGTACAAAAATATTTTTTTATGTTTTTATAGATTTTGTCACACTCCTTGATTTGAACTCAAATTTCGGGTGTATTTTGCTTTCCGTGTCCCTTCCGAAATGTCAGATAGCAACAACCCCAGTGTTAAAACTAAAACCCCTGTGATATTTTTGTCGACTAAGCGAACGTCAAACATGATCTCAAGTGTCAAGGTTCATTTATGGATCCAATTTTGAAATTAAAGTTTAAATATGATATATCCGTTATTTGAGCGAGAAAAATTGCTAAAGTAGTTGCAGCAATATGATCTTTCGTGTTATTAAATGAAAACAAGATTTAATTAACCATTTTAGGACCCTATTGCAAATTGTGGAGCACTATAACAGCTATTGCACAGGGTGTTCTAGAGTTTTCCGGAGCTTTGTCCTTCCTAATTCGTATAAAAGTCACGATCTTTTTATCATTGTAGTTTTCCGGTTTTATGAACATGGACGGTAATCAAAATGTAAACAAACCAACTTTATGCTGTTCGACCGCACTTAAATTCCGATGCAAGTTGAAAATGTGATTCAATACGGGTTTCGTCATTTCAATACAAGGTTCAAAAACAAAAAAGATATTTGCAAAGGAAAGATAAACATGATTGTGGGCCGAATATTCTAGTTTTTTTTTTTTATTTACACAACCTTCTTGAGTCGATGTTCCATGGTTCGATATCGACTTATGAAGGCAAAATAAAAATATTTTTTTATGGTAACTATAATGGTCCCCTAAAAGAGCTTTCCAAAGCATTCCTGTTCGATGACTCGATATATTCATTAGTCGATAGTCCCCTAATTACAATTCGATTCGTTGTATATCGTTGACGATCGCCATCGCAGCACAAAGATCTATACAGAAATTGTAGCACTGGTTAATCGGGATTCAATAGAATATTCTAGAATTTTCAGTCAGATTCTTCTCTCTAATTTATAGAAGCTTCTGGATCTTTTGAAATATTTCACAACAGCATTTAAGGCTGTAATTATTTCAGATCAGAATAACGGCACTATAACAATGGAGTATGGTTAGAGCATAAATTTGGGCGATTTTGCGTTCATAAATATCATGCGTGTCTCAGCTTATTATTCATACACCAATGACATATTAATCAACAGAGAAATTTCTCTGTCCATGTTATCATTTTGCAATTGAACATAAACATTATTAATCTTTGAAAGAGGTTTTTGCTTGAAAATTTTTATGGAACGTGACTAGCCACGCTGGGTTAGCTAGTTCATCAATGAAATCATAATCGGTTTTCTGTGCATCGTAATACTATTATTTTCCTCTTATATGGAAATATAAGATCTTACAAAGAAGAACAAAGAAGTTTCTACAAAAACTTCCTAGAAAAGATGTTCTTCAAACTTAAACAATATTTTTCACATACCAAAAATCCGAATTGTTATGAATGAATTGTGTTTTGGTATACTCAACTATTATACTTGGCTCCAGACCTACCAATCTTTGACCATTCTAAACATTGTTCCTTATTCGTGTGAATTATAATTATTTTGATGGCTTTTTTGTTATAACACCATCGTGCAATAATATAATAGTCGAACGATACTGCATACAGAAAACCGATTACGATTCTATTGATATATTATAAAGATATAGCATGCACAAGGTGTCCACTTTATAAAATGAACAGTCCTTAAGTAAGTTCTACAATAGAGAATGTGGCTACTCTGGTAGGTGATAAATTATTATGAATATACATTAAACTTGTTCAACATACGATGATTAACGCTTTAAAGGAGACTTGACTGTATATCTTTATTTTGCTGGGGATAACACATGTTCACATGTTTATCAACAGCATGAGCAATCATGCATATGAAACGTAAAACCACATCGACTTTGGTTACTCCTCACTTCAGTAGTAAGTTTGGAGCAGTAGATACACAGTGTGCTAGTCGATCCGATGATTATGGTTCGAATCTGGTTTGCACCCACTCGGTTTTTTGCGTATTTCCATACTTCCAATACATGCACTTAAAAGAGGCATATGTGTGGAAGTTTTATTTTTTAATACATGTGTTGGTGATGCACGCACATGAAAAAAAATACACATGCGACATCAACCAGGATCGATCCATGGTCATGAGCGTGAGAACCAAATACTATACCACAGCACTAAACCCGCTTGTTGGTATGCGTGGTTCAAAAAGCATATCAAGTTGTACTTCCCCATTTGTACCGTAAAAACTGCTCGACTCAATGACCGGATTATCTGCCTATCAATAGACGCTCAAAAACGTCATGTCGCTCAGAAGAACACTTTTCCGCCATCAATAGACGCAGAAAACGCCTATAATGACGGTTTCAACTTTTGGGTGTACCTCCTCGTGGTACTGGCCGGGGTACGAGTAACCTTGGGGAAGATCGGGTAACCAACCCCCGGTGGGAACTTTGGTCGTATGCTGACAGGGAAGGGGTGGTTTGCTTTTGCAAACCAGGAGCGAATGTACTTCACGTTAGGAGCGGCTCACAACAGCGTCTGTTGTGACGATGTTGGGGCGGCTAATCATCGTCCGAGTGCCAGAGAAGGACTCTAAGCTAAACTGCGCACTATGGCCCTCCGAACATTTAGGGGGAATGGTCCTCCGGAAATCTAGGGGGTTGGTGTCAGGCCCTGCAAGCCAACCGTAAAAACACATCAGCACAGGAACGTCAACGAGAGAATACGGACCGGAACAATCGGCAAAGACCACAGCGACGAAAATGGACTAGCGATTGGAAACTCGTTACGTGGAACTGCAAATCTCTCAACTTCATTGGAAGTACTCGCATACTCTCCGATGTACTGAAGACCCGCGGTTTCGACATCGTAGCGCTGCAGGAGGTGTGCTGGACAGGAGCATTGGTGCGAACGTTTAGAGGTAATCATACCATCTACCAGAGCTGCGGCAACACACGTGAGCTGAGAACAGCTTTTATAGTGATGGGTGATATGCAAAGGCGCGTGATCGGGTGGTGGCCGATCAATGAACGAATGTGCAAGTTAAGAATCAAAGACCGATTCTTTAACTTCAGCATAATCAACGTGCACAGCCCACACTCCGGAAGCACTGATGATGACAAGGACGCATTTTACGCGCAGCTCGAACGCGAGTACGACCGCTGCCCAAGCCACGACGTCAAGATCATCATAGGAGATTTGAACGCTCAGGTTGGCCAGGAGGAGGAGTTCAGACCGACGATTGGAAAGTTCAGCGCCCACCGGCTAACGAACGAGAACGGCCTACGACTGATAGATTTTGCCGCCTCCAAGAACATGGCCATTCGTAGCACCTATTTCCAGCACAGCCTCCCGTATCGGTACACCTGGAGATCACCTCAGCAGACAAAATCGCAAATCGACCACGTTTTGATCGATGGACGGCACTTCTCCGACATAACCGACGTCAGAACTTATCGTAGCGCCAACATTGACTCCGACCACTACCTGGTGATGGTGAAACTGCGCCCAAAACTATCCGTCATCAACAATGTACGGTACCGACGCCCGCCCCGGTACAATCTCGAGCGGCTGAAACAACCGGATGTCGCCAATGCGTACGCGCAGCATCTTGAGGCAGCGTTGCCGGATGAGGGCGAGCTCGATAGGGCCCCTCTTGAGGACTGCTGGAGGACAGTCAAAGCAGCCATTAACGACGCTGCCGAAAGCGTTGTCGGATATGTGGAACGGAGCTCAAGAAACGATTGGTTCGACGAGGAGTGCCAGGAGGTTTTAGAGGAGAAGAATGCAGCGCGGGCTGCAATGCTGCAGCATGGAACGCGGCAAAACGTGGAACGATACAGACTGAAGCGGAAACAGCAAACCCGCCTATTCCGGGACAAAAAGCGCCGCCTGGAAGAGGTGGAACGCCAAGAGATGGAGTTGCTGTACCGTTCTCAAGAAACGCGGAAGTTCTATCAGAAGCTCAACACATCCCGCAAAGGCTTCGTGCCGCGAGCTGAGATGTGCCGGGATAAGGATGGGAGCATCATGACGGACGCACGCGAGGTGATCGAAAGGTGGAAGCAGCACTACGACGAACACCTGAATGGCGCAGAGAACACAGACACAAAAGGTCAGGACAGCGAAGGCGATGGCTACGTCAGCACAGCGGACAGCGGAAATCAACCAGCTCCCACGATGGGGGAAGTTAAGGATGCCATTCAACAGCTCAAGAACAACAAAGCTGCTGGCAAGGATGGTATCGGAGCCGAACTCATCAAGATGGGCCCGGACAGGTTGGCCGCTTGTCTGCATCGGCTGATAGTCAGAATCTGGGAAACGGAACAGCTACCGGAGGAGTGGAAGCAAGGCGTTATATGCCCTATCTACAAAAAGGGCGACAAACTGGAGTGTGAAAATTATCGTGCAATCACCATCCTAAACGCCGCCTATAAAGTGCTATCCCAGATTCTCTTCCGTCGTCTATCACCTAAAGCAAACGAGTTCGTGGGAAGTTATCAAGCAGGTTTCATCGACGGCCGCTCGACAACGGACCAGATCGTTTCCGTGCGGCAAATCCTCCAGAAATGCCGTGAGTACCAGGTCCCTACGCACCATTTGTTCATCGATTTTAAGGCGGCATACGATAGTATCGACCGCATAGAGCTATGGAAAATCATGGACGAGAACAGCTTTCCCAGGAAGCTCACAAGATTGATCAGAGCAACGATGAACGGTGTGCAAAACTGCGTGAAGATCTCGGGCGAACACTCCAGTTCGTTCGAGTCTCGGCGGGGACTACGACAGGGCGACGGACTTTCGTGCCTGTTGTTCAATATTGCGCTTGAAGGTGTCATGCGGAGAGCCGGACTTAACAGTCGAGGCACGATTTTCCTGAGATCCGGACAATTTGTTTGCTTCGCGGACGACATGGATATTATTGGGAGAAAATTTGAAACGGTGGCAGATTTGTTCACCCGCCTGAAACGCGAAGCAACAAGATTCGGGCTAATGGTGAATGCGTCGAAAACAAAGTACATGCTGGTTGGCGGAACTGAGCGCGACAGGGCCCGCCTAGGAAGCAGTGTTACGATAGACGGGGATACCTTCGAGGTGGTGGACGAGTTCGTCTACCTCGGATCCTTGTTGACGGCTGACAACAATGTTAGTCGGGAAATACGAAGGCGCATCATCAGCGGAAGTCGTGCCTACTATGGGCTCCAGAAGAAATTGCGGTCAAGAAAGATTCACCCCCGCACCAAATGCACGATGTACAAAACGCTCATAAGACCGGTAGTCCTCTATGGGCATGAGGCGTGGACTATGCTCGAGGAGGACTTGCAAGCTCTTGGGGTTTTCGAACGCCGAGTGCTAAGGACGATCTTCGGCGGCGTGCAGGAGAACGGCGTGTGGCGGTGAAGGATGAACCACGAGCTCGCTCAACTCTACGGCGAACCCAGTATCGTGAAGGTAGCTAAAGCTGGAAGGATACGCTGGGCAGGGCATGTTGCAAGAATGCCGGACAACAACCCTGTAAAGATGGTGTTCGCTACGAATCCGGTCGGAACAAGAAGGCGTGGGGCGCAGCGAGCTAGGTGGATTGACCAGGTACACCAGGACCTGGAGAGCGTGGGTCACAGTCGAGGATGGAGAGAAGTGGCCATGAACCGAGGGAATTGGCGAAATATTGTTGGCGAGGCTTTATCAAGATAATTGATGTAAAGCCAAATAAGTAAGTAAGTAAGTAAGTAGTAAGGCCTTTTCGCGACATCTTATAAGTGAAATTTTGCACATGTAAAGCCTCCAAGTGATTTCGTTGTACGTACATTTTGGTTGTCTGGGGGACCACTTAGCGTCCACGTACGGAATTTGCCTGATTTTTTTGGTGCCGCTTAAAGTACCAAAGCACCCTAGCCCAAACTAACAGGAGTGCCAACCGGCAGGATTGATGGCCAGTGAGATCCTGATTATGGAATACTGGTCGCGATACAAACGGACAAGGCATGTAACTACGAGTAGGAATGCTTTGAGCGCATTGGGACCAACGCCAGTACGGCCCCAATTATATAAACTGGCAGCGCACGACTAAGGACAAGTAACGGTATATGTACTGGAAAATATGCTTTGAGGCTGACAGCGGCGATATTCTACTCCTTTATTAGGGTCGGGTGACACTGGCTCGAAACGGCGAGTGGGTTAATGGCGCAGGCTGCCCCCGTCCCGTAAAACCGTGGCAGGCCTTAGAGTACGTTCCAAATCCATCGCTTGGTTGTTCCAACAGGGCGGGAGTAGGCTCAGATGCCATTACTTGACCTGCGCCGATCCGGCTCTGAACATAGTATCCCATAAAGGACTATGTCAACCCTAGCATGGCCTCCCTGTTTGCATAGATAACCATGGGATCATAAAGGCGACTATTCCAGTGGAGATGGATAGCGGCTCTTAGGGGGACCCATAAGAGATGATCAACCAAAACAAACAACTAGCGGAATGTGAAGGAGAGGCTTCTGGACCTGTCAGTAACCGGCTAAGGTTCCCGCCAAGGAAGGAGGCGACCAACATCTACTTTAGTGAAAACAGTGTGGGCAAAAGCCTAGATACTGTGACGACGGCAGGCACCGATGGCCCGGGACTAATCGAGGCCATGGATCGCAATAGGGAGTGCCTCCCTAAAATGCAGGTAGCTTGAGCAACTTGATGTCATCATCGAGTTTGTCAAGAGCAAAAGCAATATCAGCAAAGGCTTGAAAACAAGTCTACTGAAATTGCGACAATCAGTCCTAGTTGCAAAGCAAGACTACGAGAAAACCAAGGAACAACTTGGCAAGGTAGAAGGCGAAAAAGACACTAGGTCGTATCAGACCGAAGTGTTTTCCTTCATAGGCAACGCGAATATATCTGATGATTTTATGCGACACGTGATGCAGAAGAGGCGACCTTCCGGAGATGAATACGTGGCGAAAAGACGTATGGTTGCTAAGGGAAAAGTGACCTACGCGGCCGTCCTCCAGAGCGGAAAAGCTGGCACGAGCTAAGCCCCGCGATAAAGAGGACATGACAACAAAGGAGAGGCCAACACCAACCCTAAGACCAAGAAAGCTAAGAAAAAGAAGCCACGGGATAACCCGAACCAGGCAGTGCATTCACAGGAACCACGAGCGAAAGGCATGGATACGAGTTGGAAATAGAAAAAAAAAACAAAGGAAACTGAAAACAGAGCCCAAGGAGAGCACTAATCCGAAAACAGCAAAACGTTGGAATTTAGGCGAAGCCCTCGTTATCAAAACGGAGGAAGCGAAATACGCCGAGGTTCTGAAGGCGATGCGAAGCACGGAGAAGCTATCGCCATTGGGCGCAGACGTGCGAGCATAAGGCGAACTAGGATTGGTGAAATGATCCTAGTCTTGAAGAAGGACGCAAGGGTAAAGGGTGCAGTATATGAGCAACTGGCACAAGAAGTAGTTGGCGACGAGGTTGATGTAAGATCCCTTACTGCTGAAGCGACTCTCCAGTGTAAAAATCTGGATGAGGTCACCGACGCAGCGGAGGTCTCGAACGCTCTCAACGAGCAGTGTGACATCGACGTAGCCAGTAAGGCCATCCACCTTAGAAAGGGCCCGCAGGACACCCAGGTGGCGGCGATCAGGCTGCCAGTCGCAGAGGCCAACAAAGCGAAGAACTTGGGCATACTCAAGGTAGGCTGGTCGGTTTGCCGGCTGAGCATACAACAGCCTCTTGAAGTTTGCTTCAAGTGTTTCGGGAAGGGCCATAAGTCGTGGAATTGCAATGGTTCCGACAGAAGTAGGATGTGCATAAAATGCGGCACCGAAGGCCATAGAGCAAGCGACTGTAAGCCAAAAAACAAGAAAAAAAAATTGCTCAAGCACAGTACATAGGCTGGTTTTAGTGGGTCGCCGTTGGTGTGTCATCCCCGCATTCCCTGAGTTACCTTCTCAGGGGATCTGTCTGCAGATTTCTCCCTTGTAAAAAACAAAAAAAAAAAAACATTCCGCATTCTCTAAAAATAAAGGGCGGTCTAGAGCACAGGCAATGAACGACGGGAAAACGAAGGAAATACATTCGACAGTACTGCGGGCGATGGAAACACAACCAGCCCTCACTTTGTGGGAGGTTCAGGATGCCATTTACTAGGAAGTTATCAAGCCGGCTTCGTTGACGGCCGATAGACAACGGACCAGATCTTTACTGTACGGCAAATCCTCCAAAAATGTCGTGAATACCAGATCCCAACTCATCACCTTTTCATCGATTTCAAGGCAGCATACGATAGTATTAACCACGTAGAGCTATGGAGAATCATGGACGAGAACAACTTTCCCGGGAAGCTCACGAGCTCAAGCTGATAAGAGCGACGATGGAAGGTGTGCAAAATTGCGTGAAGGTTTCCGGTTCGTTAACATTCCAGTTCGTTTGGATCCCGCCGGGGATATGACAAGATGATGGACTCTCGTGCTTGTTATTAAATATTGCTCTAGAAGGTGTTATGCGGAGAGCCGAGCTTAACAGTCGCGGTATGATTTTCACGAGATCAAGTTAATTTGTTTGCTTCGCAGGTGATATGAACATTTGAAAAGGTGGCAGACCTGTACACCCGCCTGAACCGCGAGGCAGCAAAAGTTGAACTGGTGGTGAATACAACCAAGACATCGTACATGCTAGCTGGTTGGGCCGAGCTCGACAGGGCTCGCCTAGGTAGCAGTGTTACGATAGACGGGGATCCGTTTGTGGTGGTCGGCGAGTTCGTCTACCTTGGATCCTTGCTGACGGCTGACAATAACGTTCGCCGTGAAATACGGTGGCGCATCATCAGCGGAAGTCGGGCCTACTATGGCCTCCACAAGAAGCTGCGGTCAAAAAAGATTCACACCCGCACCATATGCAAAACGCTCATAAGGCCGGTAGTCCTCTACGGGCATGAGACGTGGACTATGCTCGAAGAGGACTTGCAAGCTCTTGGGATTTTCGAACGTCGGGTGCTTAGGACGATCTTTGGCGGTATGCAGGAAAACGGTGTGTGGCGGCGAAGGATGAACCACGAGCTCGCCCAACTCTACGGCGAACCCAGTATCCAGAAGGTGACCAAAGCTAGAAGGATGCGATGGGAAAGGCATGTTGCTAGGTGGGCGGATCAAGTGCCTATCGATGCATGGGGCAGAAGCAAGGATGGACAGATGAGGCCACGAACCGAGTATTGTGGCGTGAAACTGTTGATTCAGTATTGTCTGTTTAGATGTTAACTTAATAAATAAAATTAATATAACGAAAAATTTCCTTGAGAAACTGCCTATCCTCAGACGTATTTAACGATTCAATGTGTTTGTAACGATTAAATTACACAAACGGAAAATGGCTAGTGAAAATTTTGTCTTCATATTAATTTTCAAAAATCATGATTTTAGTGAACAATAGTATTTTCAATTATGGTTATCAATGTTACCCCAAATCATCTAAATCCAAAATCGTTAAAAACATTTTTTAACTAGCCTACAACTTTCAGAAACAAAATACAGTATATACACGAGGAGGAATCAATAACACGCAGTAATCTATGCATTTCGTATTCTGGTATCATACCATAATTAGGTTTGGTTAGGTTCAGCATAATTTTGTATTATAATAAAAAAATGTTTACAATAATTAAAAATACTTCATTTTGCTAGGGGGTTAAATACCCCCTATGGAAACTATGGAAAAAATCATTTTATATGAAAAAATTCTGTAAAATTTAGGTATTACAATACCTGATCAAATTATCAGCTTGGTGTTTGTAGAATATTGATGGAATATTTTTTCAGGTATTTTACCTCTTAAGCAGGGCTCATTCATGCTTCATTCAGGTTGTAAGTATTGGAAATCATCTGGTGGGGAATACCCTAGTTTGTTATTCAGTAGCAATTCTCTTCTGGTGCTAGTACTTGTTATAAAAATATTAAACTTGCAGCATTTGCATCTTCAAAAACAAAGAAGTTCGAAATATCAAAAATCTGATCTATGTTACCCCGGATAACGGTACAATTTACCTACCAATATGAAGGAAAGCTTATGTTCTAGAGTAACTAGTTCAAGTAGTTTTCACTCATCTGGATATGGCGGTCAGTTGGCACGATTTTGCCACTGTAGATTCCTTGTGGCTTCTACCAAATTGCAATTAAAGCTTTTTTCAAGTAACAGGGTTATACGGCAAATATACCATTACTGGTGCTCAGTAAAAATATGATGATGAAATCATGAAATGTGATTTTAACATATAAGTCGATAGATTTCAAATCTATCTATTATTCTATCTATCCAATAATAAGAACACTATATCATTAGTGGTGTTGGCGCTGCAGTCAACGTTACCTTATGTAATCGTAGGATCAATACAAAGGTTTGAAACAATACAGTATGGCCCATAAAAAAAATGCGAAAATCGACATATCATGTTTTATGGTAGTTTTTATATAGAAAATGTGATTGAAACATAAATATTATTCATTACTTGTATTGTTTAATCTATTTAGACTCAGTTTTTCGCTTTGGATATGATTTTAATCTGTTAATTTCATCTTATAAGAGAGAAATTGGAAGCATACCTTCAAATTTTATCATGCAGACGTCGAGTTCAATATCTTTGTGATGAAAGTTTCTAAAACATCAACGATGGCGTGGGATTCTTCACAGGCCTTGTCTTCAGCATACGCCCATATCAAATGATAGAATAGGTTCATACACCCGATTCTGTTTTTGCACGGGGGATGCGTACCGTGCAAAAAAAAAATCAGTTCAAAATTTCGAAAACCGTGCAAAAAAAGTAATACCATTTCTCGACGTTTCATGCAAAAAATCCGTGCAAAAACAGAATCGGGTGTACCTGGGTAATTGGAGACTTAAACATATTTTCGAAAAAACGGCTCATTTTGGAGAGCTTTCATTGAACGTTCATATAAGTGTGATAAGCGGCTCCGTTTTGCTCAAAACTTATGAGCTAGTATTGATATTAGTTGTCTCTAACCGTAGGAACAAATTTCATCCTCTAAAATCTGTTATAGGCCTCCATATTTATTTTTTATTCAACGTTAACAAAAAATAAAGGCATAGGGGAAGTGGTGGTAAAATGAACAGGGGTGGTAAAATGAACTCCGTGCCTTTTACCAAGAAAAAAAAACAAATTTCGATGATTTTTTATCACGCACGGACGATTTAGAGCATAAATCTGCGTGTTCGAGTTGATACGTAGGTCAATTAATGTGAAAATATCAACGAAAACTAAGATTTTAGAAAACCACGTTTGAAAATTAGTACTGACGTAACTTTTAGCTCGGAAGACTTGAGGTTTTTTAGTGAGGTGAATATCGTTATGATATGATGTCAAATCTGATACCTTTAGAATTATTTTTAAATGGGTTACAACCATTAATATATGTATTTTCGGTTAGGCAATGAAAATTTTCAGAAATATTTGTTTTGCTCACGTTTTTTGCGTGGTGTTCATTTTACCACCAACCGCTGTTCATTTTACCCACATAGTGCAGGTAAAATGAACATTTGCATCGCTTATTTATAGCAATGAAAATATGTGAAAATTTAACTATTTAAGTTTGAATCCATGTCGCTGCTATAGATTACATCCCTATTTTTGATGTTGCGCGATAGAACTATACAAATTCCTCGTTTTTCTAACAGAAACAAGATGATTTCCTTAAGGTGTTCATTTTACCACCCCTTCCCCTATCAAACCTATAAGACGCAAATGCCCTCAAAACTATGACCCTGGCAAAATATTGTATTGTGATCATGAAAAACACGTTCTCTAAGAACTCCTCCATCCTCTGATATCAAACAAACTAAAATTTTCAACAATAAAGTGTGATTTTGGAAAGTTTATCAGCAGAGTATACGACAATCAGACGCTGTTTCTAGCTTTGGGCGGACAAAACATTTGAATTTATTTGCTTTAATGCATTATTAAGGACAGTAAGCAAAATATGACAAAAATTGTTCTGGATAGCGAAGTTGTGTCAGAATTTACTACAATAATCATAAATTACATTCACTATCAAAAACAATTCACGTTCAAACAATTTTCGCATTTTTTATGGGCCATACTGTAGATAACGTCGCACTAGGAGTTTTGGAGGGGCCCAGATAGCCGTAGCGGTAAACGCGCAGCTATTCAGCAAGACCAAGCTGAGGGTCGTGGGTTCGAATCCCACCGGTCGAGTATCTTTTCGGGTTGGAAATTTTCTCGACTTCCCTGGGCATAGAGTATCTTCGTACCTGCCGCACGATATACGCATGCAAAAATGGTCATTGGCACAGTAAGCTCTCAGTTAATAACTGTGGAAGTGCTCATAAGAACACTAAGCTGAGAAGCAGGCTCTGTCCCAGTGGGGACGTAATGCCAGGAAAAAGAAGAAGGAGTTTTGTCAGTGAAGAATATTGTTAAATCTAGAAGATACAAAATGACTTGAAGTTAGTAGAAAGAAGCACTGAAATTTGTATGTATAATTAATTAAATATCATTTAAAAAACACTTGAAGTTTAAGCTGATCACCATAAAACCGTTTTATGTTTTGCCCTGAAGACCAGTGCAACGATTGAATCGCCGATTTGAATATTTAAGCAAACTCTCCACTATGAGTACAGATGTTCCTCTATAGGTGCAATGGAGTAACATTTTTACAAAATATTTGTTTTAACTGGCTTAATAATTACATTTCAAGAATATTACCACAAATACTTCACTTAGTATTTTATTAGTGCGACACTTGTCAAGAAACGCTATAATCACTACAGTAGCATTTGCCCTAAGAGGGCAATAGATAGTAGATTTCTTTACTAAAAACAATAGCAAAACACACTTTTCAGAAAACGTAATTGAATAGAGAATCGAGTCTACACTCCTTAAGCTGTTAGTACACGTTGTCAAATATTTAGCAGCAATATGACTGCAGTCCAAACCTCCTGATAGCTTTAGCATAATGTACGTGTATTTGCAGTGTATTGAACTGAATTGATTGATAAGTGTATCTTTACCAATCGAGCTTTCTATCACAAGTAGCCCTTCGGTACATCCCATTTGTTTTCTACCAAGCTGAGCTAGATTAAGTTCACATCAATCAACTTCAACCGATCGGTTTAATTTATTTCAGTGCAAATTTCTGCGCGACTCGCACTGTAATGGTGCAAATTTCTCAGCTTCTTCATGCTCGTTTTAATGTATTGCTGACAGCCAAACGTGGCAGTACCTTGCTTCTACACGCACTGCTTCCCAGCATAGGACTTATACTTACTTGCAAGGCAGACAGAAAACATTGCATCGGTTGCCCCCAAGGTATGCCTTAAATCATGTAAGGCATGCATACCTAATGTGTAAGACAACTCACCGAACCCCGCTCGCGTTCCTCAACAATCTTGGTCGGCACATTTGCACTTGCACTTAGTAATGGCAACTGAGCATTGGATGAAGATAGTAATACCGTTCGGTTGGCGGCGCAGCTATGCATAAACTGTTCGCTAATTTACTCACCTGTTGTTGAAAGTAATGATTATGGTTATAGCCGTGTATAAGCGATATTTATTTATGGCACTTCCAATGCGGCCATTAAAAGAACATTGTATTATGTTAATGACAAGCATCTCTCGTGCCCTGGGAAGGACAAGGGACGATAGAACAGTGATAAGATCATTATGAATGGCAGCCAGTATCCACTATGCGTGTTATTCAACCATTACCAACAACCCTACTATTGCACCTAAGCATATTCACCTTCATAAATTTATGCTTTTATTGAGGCTTGAGTTGCATTATACTAACATGCCTGTTTTCATGTGAAAATGCCAAGGAGTGTTTGAAGACTACAACAGCACCGAGACATATAAGTTGGAGACTATTTTTTTAATATATGAATCCATAAGCACAACTATCGATAAATTTTTAGTTGTTCGTACCGTAAAACGGGGTAACTTTGATAGTTTTTTCGAAGAAAACTTCAATATTTATGCATGCTGTTTCAAAGAATTACAATTTATATTTTTAAAACAAGTACTGATATCCTAGCTATCGATTGCACTTGATAGATTGCCAAAAGATTTATTCTGAATGGATATACAATTTTTCACATAATCGAAAGTCGGTTTTCTGTTTCGGGGTAACTTTGATAATGGAGTATAAATCGAACAAGATTGAATGAATTACGGAACATTTATAGGGCGTTGCATACCTCTAGGCGTTTAACGCTGTATGGAAATTTCTGACTTAGATTACAAAAATGGTCCCAGTTTGTAAAAATGGTTTTCGCTAAGAGATTTGAGACCGAATTCATGTTCTACTATAACTAGGCTATCATGGGTAAGTGACAAACTCATTATGACTTTATCAAATAGTGGTCGTAGAACAGATTGTTTTTAAGCGTTGCAAAAATGCTAAAATCTTGTAAATTTTTAATATTTGCATTAAAATCCTCAAATGCATTTGATTCCAACGAAAATAGCTTTGACATGAAGTGTCATATTAATACTCTTCACTTTTGCATTCGTTTTTCTTAACTAATTGACAGAAACTTCGTTATTTCGTTTAGTATGTTGGGGGTCTCGCACTATCAAAGTTACCCGCATTATCAAAGTTACCCCGTTTTACGGTATATTCTATCGTATTTCCCGTACCGCGGGTAAATTACCTTATCGAGATGCGTTACGAGGTAAGATCTACCATATTGCACTCTAGTGTATCTATTCTAATTAATTCTTATAAGTTACGGTCGGAAGAGTATAAGAGAGTAACAAGCCACTAATACCCACCTATTTGTTCTAGATGATGAGTGGGTCGAAGTGGAAAAATGACTCAATCAGCATTTGGGACTGGTTTCAATTCAAGAGAAAAGTTCTTTCCGAGTTCAAGTGCTTATCTTTCGATATCTATGAGGTAACGATTCTGAATCAGTGGAGTAACAGACCTCCTATCTTTTTAAAAAAAGCTTCTTGTTTCATGGAATCTAAATTTCTAATGCAATGAAACCTGTTCACAGTTACAAAAAACGATTTTGAACCTTATAAGTTGAAGCAAAAATTTGATATGCTAGAGTGGGCTGGGCATGGGTATGGGCAAAGACAAATAATTCAACTAGCTTATTGGCCGAACCTGAATGAGGGGCGCGCTTTTGAGAGTTAAATGGTGGCAAACTGTTGTTTTCAAAAGGTATAAATAGCGGTATCTTTTTCTAAAAAGGCTCTATGCAAAATGATGAAGAATGATAATTGTATAACAAACGACTACTTTATTATTTCTCAATAGTAATGAAGTAGAAAATCATTCGTTAGTTCTTGCAACGAAACAGTTTCTTAGCAACTAGCTTCGTCATAATATTTAATCTCCAAACAATTATTTTTTGAACTAAACATTATGTAATCGAAATTCGTTCATTTTGTTTTTAGAACGAACATCGAAATATAATGCACGAATCATTCCTTAAAAAAATATTTTGCCTTTCTTCATACAAAATAGCAATTTTTGGAAACTTGGATCTTGACTTTTAAAGCTCCGATTGATCTGAAATTTCTACTGTCACTAAGAAATAACTTGATATTTGTGCAGTAACTTCAAGCATTTGCGATAACTTCAAAGAGCGTGATAAAAATGCTGTGAATTTTTCACTGCACAAATTTCAAGTTATTTCCTAGCCACCAAACTTGGTCATTTTGTGAGGAAAAAGGTATAGGGTCGATGTACCAATAGCCGCATAGCTAAGAACAAAAATTCGTATAAAATCGAAAAATAATGCTAGCGTCATTATTTATACATCATCTGATAGCTTTTTATCTTGGTTTTGTGGGAAAAATATAAAACCTACGAAAACTCAAATGTTTGTATTTATTATCGCGTGTGCCACTATAGGAATACATGTGCCTATAGTACCGTAAAACGGGGTAACTTTGATAATGCGGGTAACTTTGAAAGTGCGTAACCCACCACATACTAATCGAAATATCATAATTTCTGTTAATCAGTTAAGCAAAACGAATGCAAAACTAAAGAATATTAGTATGACACTTCATGTAAGAGATGTTTTCATTTGAATCAAGAACATTTTAGGCTTTTTACACGAATTTAAAAAAAATACCTACACAATTTTAGCATTTTCGAAACGCTTACAAACAATCTGTTCTACGATCACTATTTGATGTAGTTTTGAATAGTTGGCCACTTATCTTTGACAGCCTAGTTATCATAGAACTTGAATACGGTCTCAAATCTCTTAGCGAAAAGCATTTTCACGAACTGGGACCATTTTTGTAATCTAAGTCAGAAATTTCCATATAACGTTAAACGCCTAGAGGTATGCAATGCCCTACAAATGTTCGAAATTCATTCAATTTTGTTCGAATCATACTCCATTATCAAAGTTACCCCAAAACAGAAAACCAACTTTCGATTATATGAAAAATTATATATCCATTCAAAATAAATCTTTTGCCAATTTATCGACTGTAATTGATAGCCAGGATGCCAGTACTTGTTTTAAAAATATAAATTGTAAATCTTTGAAACAGCATGCAAAAATATTCAAATTTTCTTCGAAAAAACTATCAAAGTTACCCCGTTTTACGGTAGCACTATTTCTAATTTCTGTTCCTATGGTAGCACTAGCATCACGGCGTCGGTAAAATACTTATCAAAACCTGTTTGTTTACAAAACTTTTATATTTTTCCTACAAAGTGTGGATCTTAAGCTTTCGTTTGATGTAAAAAAAAGTTATTAATTCATCAATTATTTCGTATAATAAAAAATGGTTTCTCTCAGTAGTGCTACTCTAGGAACAATAGGTTTACTATAGGCGCTAGGGAGCTCAAATTTTAAGCAAAAATATTTTTTCGATCATTTTTTGAGCAAAATCAAGATGTAAATCAATGGTACTTAGATAAATAGGTCCTGACCATCATGTCAAAAAATGTTTTGAAAAGATTTAAAGCAAAACGGCCGTGAAAAGTCACTAGTGCGACTATAGGGGACTGTCCACTAAGGGAACACCGACCCTAATGATCTTTTCTTCGCCGGTCACAGTAATACAATTTACTTCATGGGAAGTATTTTTGGTCTGTGAAAACTGCATTTTTTTTTTCTACCTCAAGCATGTTGTAGGTGCTTTAGATGCTTTTCTCCCACATTTCGAGACTTGTTATAAACAAAGTATAGCGACATGGTGGATCGCATCTATGGGAAGCAAGATGCAATTTATTCCGATTGAGGTGCCTAACCGAAACAGGAGATTCCGTGAATGACGCCAGAATGGCGACGGTGGTCTCCGTCAGGACGGACGATTGACTATGAATGATGATTTGTTGCGCACCTCCCTGTGTGTCCGTTTAGTCGAGAATGACGATGTTTACACAAATTGAACCTTCCAGCCAGTAGGCAGCCGTCATCGTCAGCCCGGAGTTAGCGTTCCATCAAGCCAAGTAATACAAACCATTCTCAATGCAACGCCCAAGCCCTCGCACAGTGGCGCATGACAGGACAAAACCTCAACAGTTCTCAAAATCACTCGTGTAACATTGTTCATAGACTTTTTTTTAATTTAGCAGGCTTTATAATGATCCTCAACATCAACAAAGTTCAGCAACATGCTCTAGATCAGTTAGCTTTCTTTGCCTCTGTGTGAGGGAGCAATAAAAATACCAAGCAGAGAGGCAATTAAAAAATAGCAAAGAAGTGCCACAAAACGCAACCGATGAAAATGTCATCATAAAAGAGCGCCATCCCAGCTTTGCGAGGCCAGTTTTGTTCGGACGAGTCACTCAAAAGATAAATGAAAGTATAAGTATAGATAAGCAAAGCTGATAATTGACAAGGATTACCATAAAATATCCTCGCATTTCCATGTGCCATCGTTTGAGGATTTCTCATTCTCTCTCTCATATATTCCTCTCTTCCATTTGTTATAGTGTTATACTTGAGCTCTTGTGAGATTTTCTATTATAGATCAAAGAAAATGTCCTTGTCCAGTGATTCGTACAAAAAAACGCAACGGAAGATGCAATTTGTGGTATAGCTGTTGAACAAAGAGAATGTAAACCATACCAATGTTCATAATTTTCAACAAAAAATAACAAAATAAAATTATGATATACATCTTGTTATTACTATGTTATGCGGTTGTTATTCGAATTTGCTCGGGATGCTTTTATGAGTAGTAAAATGATCTGTAAAACAATCATTTTAGCTGAATTATCTGTAATTCAGTGAGCAATGTTACTTGAGAAAGAGACTCTCAATGCTACTTGGGTCGTTTAGAAAAGTTCAGCGAGATTTGTGTTGTGAATTCTGAGTTCAATTTTTACTCATCAGGGAAACCTAGAAATTGACTAATTTTTGCATCGCAGAGGAGTTTCGGCCAAGCCTTCCATTAAGTGATGATTTCCCTAGATTTAGGATTGATCAGTTTTGTTTTCGTATTTGGTGGCATCCTTTAACGTATAAAAGTCAGCAAAATTGGACTGCTTTGCATTCATCAACTGAAGTTCATCTAGCAAACTTCAAACTGCCGTATCTCAACGAAAAAATATTCTTTGACATTTCGTCCGTTGCATGTGAAGTGTTTCAAAAAAATTAGTCTATTACTAAAAAACATCAAATGCACTTTCAGCCTAACAATACTTTTTCCTCTCGGTGTTTGTCTAGTGGGGAAAATTACATTTTCATATATCATGATATGTTACTTACTTGATACTTGATGGGCTACAATTCGATACGATGAATTCACGCCGAATGGTCTTCTACACTGGGCTCCGTCTTGCGCCAATCGATTTCAGTCGCCCTGAACGTTAGATGACCTTAAGAGGAAAACATCCATCATCGTTTTGAAAAATTTCAAAACCAGTTTTCTTGCTCAAAACCGAAGCAATGTTTATGAAAATCTATCATTGCATTGCACTAGCTATCTGTAATGCAGTGATAGATTTTTATGAGGATATCTATAAAATTGAACGAAAAAACTGGTTTTTCATTTTTGATGATTGCTGATGATTGAATGATGGATTCTTGAGCCTTAAGTCCTCATCAACTGCTAAAAGCCATCGTATGCGCGGCCTACCACGATGGCCTCGTCCGGGTTGTCTGTTGAACATTATCTTTGCTTGTCGTTCTTCCGGCATACGGGTAACGTGACCTGCGCAGCCTGCCGTATTCTATGCGCTTGACAATATCCACCTGTTTATAAACATGGTACAACTCTTAATTAATGCGACAACGCCAGAGTCCGTTTTCTAATTTACCGCCGATTATTGTTCGCAACACTCCAAAAGCTCTCGTCGACTCCCTTCAATTTTCATGATTCATTGCCAGATAGGACAACCGGAATGATATGTGTCTTATATAAAGCGAGTTTTGTTTTCGTTTGCAGGACACAGGACTTCGGCTGATTACGGACTACGGAGTCCGTCGAAAGCGCGAACCGCTGCCGCAACACGTCTTTTTAGCTCGCGGGGAACATCATTATCGCACATCATTAGTGTTTCAAGTTCCATGAATTCTTCCACTACATCAAACTTTTCATCACTTAGCACCATTACGCTATCACTAACACGTCCAGACCCACGTTGACCACTAGCTATCATGTACTTCGCTTTTGTGGTGTTGATCGTGAGTGCGATCCTCACTGATCATCCCGCTTGAAAGGAACGAACGCTTCTTCCACTGCCCGACGATCAATCCCGATGATGTCGATATCGTCTTCAAAGCCAAGGAGCATATGAGAACGTGTGGTATCGGTGTGGTATCTGCACACCGGCTCTCCTAATAGCACCTTCGAGCGCTATGTTAAACAGCAAGTTTGAAAGAGCGTTTCCCTGTTTCAATCCATCTAAGGTTACGAACGATGACGAAATCTTGTCCACCTCCCGCATACATGATTAAGATCCATCAAGCGTTGCACGACTCAGTCTAATCAGCTTCTCCGGAAAAACGTGTTCGGACATAATTTACCACAACTCGTTTCTCTTAATTGAATCATACGATTCTTTGAAATCAACAAACAGATTATTAGTCTGCAAGTTGAACTCCCAGATCCTGGATAAAATTTGACGCAAAGTAAACATTTGATCCATCGTGGATCAACCCTCTCGAAAACAAGCTTGGTATTCGCTGACAAAAGACTCCTCATGCATTCTCAACCTGTTGAACAGAATTCCAGATATGATTTTGTACGCTGAATTAAGTAGTGTTATCCCACGGTAGTGGACGCACTCCAGTCGATGCCCTTTCTTGTACAAAGGGCAAATGAGACCATCTAACCAACTAGTAGGCATTTGATCTTCCTCCCATATCCTCGAAATGATACGGTGAAGGATTTTGTGTTGCTGCTCACTTCTGTTTTTGAGAACCGGGCACGTCCATCCCATTGACCTTGTTTTTCTTTAGCCCATTAATAGCTTTCTTTACCTCGTTTAGCGTTGGAGGACCCACAGCCTGTCTATCGTCATCGATTTGAATTCTGCTGTCCGATCTCCATTCAACAATGACTCGAAGTACTCTTTCCACCTGACGGCATTGATTTGTTTTATCCTTCAGCAAGTTTCCTTCGCGATCGATGCTCATGGTGGAAGACACCGCTGTTTTGCTCCGCACACTATTGAGAGATTCGTAGAACCGTCGCATGTCACTCTATTACATGGCTTCTTGCGCCTGAGCGATAACTGCCTTTTCATACTCCTTTTTCTTTCTGAATGGGTCCGTTTTTCGGCTGCCCTTGCTTCCTTGTACCGCTCTCTGCTCTGAGGGGTATCAGACACCAACATTCGGTTCTCGTCCGTCATTCTCTGGCACTCTCCGTCAAACCAACCATTCTTGGTCTTCGTTGAGCAGCACCTACCACTTCTCACGCTACTGTGCTCACCGCTCCGTGGACTGACTCCCACGGGTCGCTGAGGTAGATGTTCTTGTTGATTTCGCCAATCCACTCGTCGAGCTTTTGATGGTAGTCCGCTACGACACCATCTGATGCGAGGTGTTGGATATTAAAACGCAACGATTGCCGATTTTTGAACTCACAACGGTTGATAAACCCGCTTGAATTTTGCTTACAACGAGAAAGTGGTCTGAGTCAATATTAAGACCCCTGAAAGCTTTAGCATCGATGACGTCGGAAATTTGTCAGTCGTCTACCATAACATAATCAATTTGGTTGCATAGTTCGCCATTTGGGTGTTGGCAGGTGTGCTTACGGTTATCCTTGCGTGCAAAGTAGGTGATACTAATTGCTATTTTCCTGGTATCAGTTAAGTTCACTAAACTTAGGCCGTTGTCGTAGGGAACGGAGTGAAGGCTCTCCGTATCAATGATTAGGGGAAAGAAGTCCTCTCTTTCGATCTACGCAATTGCTTCGCCGATGACATTTTTCACGTCGTGTTTCGGGAATTCTACAATGGTCTTGTCCAGACTTTCATTAAACGCATCCTTCACGTCATCGGGTTTGTCATTCGACATTGCATAGACGTTGATCAGACTGTAATTGAAGAACTTGCCCCGAATCCTCAATACGCCGATCCGCTCGTTAATTGGCGTCTGCCTAATGACGCGCTGACGCATTTGAGATTTTTCCCGAACTTTGTATGAAGACGCGCCACTGTGCCCTCGTTCCACCTCATGGATCGCCGCCCGGGCGGCAGGTAGGCCAGCGACGAAAAAACTACGAGTTTTATTCGCCGCAAGTCAGCCGAGGATGATGGATGATTGTTATGATACCCGCCCTGCTGCCATATGACTGATTGATATGTTGTAATAAGCGAGGCTTGGGAGGGAATATCGACTAATCTTCTGTTTTCCCCTTTTGCCCTGTCAGGCAACGTGTTTGGGGCCTAATCATTAAGTGATTGAAGCGTTGCAGACTTCTTTTTTGATGGATGGAGAAAAAAATCGTTGAGAAAATGAATAGGGACCCATGGCTGAGTCGTAATCTACAATCGGTCATTTTTCAGTCGAAGATAATATTACTCTGTCTCGCAACGTGATTAAAAGATATTTTTGATGACCGGTAACGAAGGTTTGCATTTTACTAAATATTATCTGTCGTTCACCTGGCACTGTCTATAATTCTACTTCCGAGAAGAATTTCACAATCTAAATTTAAATGATACTATTTCTAACAATAGGGGGATCTGAGCAAAAATGAATCAAGATTGTCATTGTGACAGCCCTGTTTGGATTTCGACAGGTTTCACCATAAGTTAATCCCCTAAAATGGTAGTGTTTACCGCACATTTTTTCCTTATAGGATCCGCGACCATGACTATGCATTCATTATTGTCAGACGTTTTTCCTCATATCTAGACTAGACGATCTAACTTCTTCTTCTTCTTCTTTCTGGCGTAACGTCCCAACTGGGACAAAGCCTGCTTCTCAGATTAGTGTTCTTATGAGCACTTCCACAGTTATTAACTGAGAGCTTTCTTTGCCTATTGACCATTTTTGCATGTGTATATCGTGTGGCAGGTACGAAGATACTCTATGCCCTGGGAATCGAGAAAATTTCCTTTACGAAAAGATCCTCGACCAGCGGGAATCGAACCCACGACCCTCAGCATGGTCATGCTGAATAGCTGCTATGTAACCTCAATGAAATTTAATTATTTTTAGAATGATATTTTCTATTAAAATTGCACTTCTTTATGGGAATACGAATGCTTGTTTCATCATAAAAAAATATCACTGTATCATTAATTACTGAGAAACATGAGTGCTTCGTGAAGCCCAAGCAGGACAGTTCGGTTTTGCGTCGTCCGATTGATTTTTCTGACGGATTCGCGCGTATTTTCGTTGCTGGATTTTTTTTTCCCTGTTTTGGAGCGCCTTGCTGGGTAGTGCTTCGTGAAGCCCAAGCAGGACAGTTCGGTTTTGCGTCGTCCGATTGATTTTTCTGACGGATTCGCGCGTATTTTCGTTGCCGGAGAATTTTTTCCCCTGTTTTGCAGTAGTGTGTGTTCCTTTGACTGCGACGCTTGCTCCTGCGGGGCGGGTGATGCGGTCAGGATCGAACGTGTTACGCGTGGAGTGCAGTGAAAATGTGTATAGTGATTTACGGAAACCCCAGTGCAGCGACGGAGAAAAACTGCTTCACATCCTGGTAAAATCGTTCTTTATTATTGTTTACTTTACTCACTTATTACCAATTCAAACTAAATACGTGCCAGGGTCGAAAATATAATTTTCGATTCGGGAAGTGTAAAAACATTGCATATATCCATTTGATATCTGGATGTTTTTATGCGGGGCTTACTGTAAATAAAAATGACCTCAGAATGTGTGTGTATTTACTGCCATTCTTGAAATGGGTCGTTGGAATTTCAGTAGAGCTATCACCTTTCATCTCCTGGGCTAAAATTGTCTGCAGATATAAAGATATCGAAGGGTATCATTAAATACATGCATACAATTTTCTTCCATAAAAGCACTGCCGGCCAGTGGGAGGTGGATTGTATCACACACACACACACATACACACACATCATTAATTACTGAGAAACATATTGAATCGCACTACCTCCATTATTGATGCTACCTCCACTAGGGAACCCCTGGATGGAAATCTGTTTTCTCAGTTTTATTGGCAAATTTTTTATGTTTCAGAACTGGTTTTTATTTTTCCTTTTTTTTCTTTTCCAATTTTTCATTGATGCTTAATATTAATTTCATCTTCAAATATTTTAAAGTTTGTAGTGCTGTTTGTAATAGCATGTTGATTGATTTTCATTGCTAGTGTCCAAGTTATCATTGCTATTTTTATCGACTCATCAATTTACAATATTTTTGAAGTTTGTGTTGCTAAATTGTTGTAACTATTTCATATGTCTATAATGTTATTGACTACTAAAAACACACATAGCTGGTGTTCTTTCTTTAAATGCTTCTTCAATTGATTGCCGATTCGGAACGTCCTGCAAAATTTTTTTTTTTGTAAACGTCCTATTTGATTTGATTTAGACATCAGAATGTATGAGTAACTCAGTTGCGCCAGCCTGCTCTATCCGCTTCGTTCGCTTTGAATCCATTTCACATCGACATTATGGCCGCACTCGACAGCTAGCAGTGGCGAGTAAAAAATAGACTAAAAGTGCCCGGCTAATCGCGGTTATTAATTCAAGCAAACGAAAGAGGTGATAATTTTAGATAAAACTGGTTAGGTTTCCTTGTCAAGATAGCAAACGCTGATAAAGTGCTTTTATGGCAGGGCAATTTATTTTCTTTGTTAATGCCTTATTAAGCCAATTTCAAACATAATCGTGAGCTGATAGTGAAGTTTACGCTGCGGTTGTAGATTGTTGCGTAATTTTTCGCTTCGCTCAATGTTTGTTGTTTTGTACAGAATTTACTCTCCGGAATGTACTTATTTCAAATTTCTTCTTCATAACTTTTTCTTAATTTAAAAATGAGTTTTTCGGCTTAAGTAAGTGGGTATGAGTCATGCGAAAGCGGGATGGTTAGCAAGTTCAACCACGTGAATTCATGGGAGTCCCAGAAAGTGTAGGTTAGATACATGGTTGTGTTTTCGACATACATCATAATAAGCTAAGGTTTCGCTACTGTAAGCTTTGTTAAATATACTGCAAGAAATTTCAACCATTTTACTGCGGCATGATATTGGAATTTCCCATATTTCCAGTCAAAAAAACTCTCCCAGAAGTTCGAAACAATCACTAACTCGATCAATTACCTCAAATAATCTCGAAATGTATCTTTTTTGTTCAAACAGTCTCAATTGGTCCAAATTATTATTGGTATACCTGATTTAATTATTATTATATTAATGTCTTTATAGTATGAATAATTAGCCTTAGTATTGTGCCAGATAATACTCAAAATTATGTTTGAAATAATCATGCAACTTTTGGTGATTCTCTTAGATTTCTACAGATTTCCTCTCAGAACCAAATATTTTTCCTCAAGTTCTGAATTTACAAGTTATCAAACAATAAGCTTTGAATTTCCCTTGTGATTTCATAAGCTCATGGGTCCCAGACCCGTCCCTTTCCTCGAAGTTTGTAATTGTTGTCTATTGCCACTCACCGGATAGAAACAACACTTCATTTGAACCATTTTGTTCATCGGAGTCCACACAGGAAAAGAGGCTGAGCCTTTCAGCACTACTACTTTTATACATGTGTAACCGAAAGTACAGTTTCTCAACAAGATAATTATCTTTTCTTATACTACTAACTTACTAACTTATCAATAAATGATTAACTATAAACCGGGGTTACAAGCTATCCATTTAACA
Source organism: Aedes aegypti (assembly GCF_002204515.2). Lineage (NCBI taxonomy): Eukaryota > Metazoa > Arthropoda > Insecta > Diptera > Culicidae > Aedes > Aedes aegypti. The sequence goes on along the minus strand of NC_035108.1, from coordinate 236,266,149 downwards.
CCTCCCTACTTAAATTCAACTTTACCCACTATGAAGATTCAAACATAAATTTATCTGGTGTCTTCCATACTCTCTTACTCCTACGAGGTTTTGTTGAACTCTCAGTTTGTCATAGATAATCATCACTAATACTTCTCCTTGAAGGTTTAGACTGATTGTGAGCTCTCGTTGGAACTTTATTTTATGTTTCAACATTGCGATATATATATTTCATCACTTGGAGCTTCGATTGATTTCTGATAGCTAACAAAACAGCTCCATCAACATTGACATAAAACGTATTAGAACTATTAACCCCTATAATTTTTCCTTCAAACCATGCTCCAGTAGACCTAACCTCACTTTTATACCATACTAAATTTCCTCCTTTAAATTTGGATTTAACAATTATTTTAGTTTGAGTCTTATCTCTATCAAGATCTTAATCAAAAGTTACTCTATTTTCGATTCTTTATCTTTAGGCCCTATTTTTGATTCGAGATCCATTTTTGGTAAAAACGCAATAGCTTCACACATTTGTCCAGTTTTGAAAAATCATGACATAAATTACGCATTCTCAATATTTCACTATTTTGTGAAGTGTTTTCGAACATGATTTAGGGTTGTGGACTCTATTTTGGGCGTATTCACAATTTATTGGATGTCATAGGGCAAAATTCTAACAAAAATGCTTTTTTTCATACGTTTTTTGGCTCTCAACTTTTTCAAACAACTGTCGTTTAGGCAAACTTAGGCGAGAAAAATCTTCTTTAATCGATTCCTTAGTCTTGAACGCACGTTTGAGCAAGATATCTCCGCGGGGAGTGGCGGGGAGGGGTTTATACGGTATAAATAAACTTACAAACTTACAACAAGTACAAGTACTAACAACAATAAGTATTTATTTTATATAAGGTAAACGGCACTTGAATATAAATCTGAATCCGAAGAAGTTGAATGCATGAGAGAATGAGTTATAGACCAGAAAAAAAAATATGCTAAAGTCCAAATTTTTCACTGGTTTCGGTAAAAATGGATTAGATGAGTTTTGAAGCAAAACATTAGGTTGTTGGACATATGCAGCTATACAACGTCTGAACATGTAGAAAAACACGTTTATTTTTAACTTCTCGTACGTGTTCTCAACTATCTGATATAGTAGATGAATGCTTGACTTTGTTTTTCAACTAAAAACTAAGTTTGGATATGGGGTTTTTGCTAGCTCTTTGAAAATCTGGACCAATGTGCCTTACTTGCTGCTGGTGTAGCTTCTATCGCCTGACTAAAACTTCTTCTACAATTTCCAATTACTTAAAAGATCGAGGAGCAGGAGTTTGTATCTCTGTTTTGAATAGATTGAAGGGTCAATTATGGAATTATGATCATTATCATCAAATCCTATCAATTATGATGTAAATAATTTCCTGATCATTGAATTATTAGACTTGAAAATAAAAGCAATGGGCGTCTATAATCCAGGAAGGAATGTTCATTTGTTCCTTGATAAATTTGAAGAGCTTATCTCAAGCGTTGATGACTTAATTGTTTGCGGTGACTTTAATCTTAACCATTTGGATAGCTCTAATGAGCTAGTTGAAAACTATCATTATAGAGTGGAAAGTTTAGGATTTATAATACTGAATAGCTTGAATGCTACATGTTTGAATGCTTGCATGCTACACGTCTATCGAATACCATTTCTTCTACCATAGATCATTTTTACAAAAGACACTGAATGTCCCCATCAGACCATAAAACTCTAAATTAATCTATCGAGGTTCAAGTTTCCAAACCTGAAATACAGGAAATCAAATACTGTGTGAAGTATGAGAGATTCCTCAATACCTCATTTGCCCAAATTGTAAATGAACGTGACAGTTTCAGTACCCTTACGCAAACACTTTCAAGCATTGTTGAAAAACATAAAGAACATTCAAAAAAATCATACTTAATTCGAAAACCATACATTAACAATGAGTTACTACTTGAGATTGAACGTAAAAATCATTTATATATTATATATCTATTTATTTATATATTTATTTATCATTTATTTAAAGAGGCAGTGCCAAACTCACCGTTAAAAAGTGAATTACACAGATAATACACAAGATTGCGAAAAATAAGAAACAAAACTAAAATGGCAAAAGAAAATTACTACAAAACTAAAATTGAAAGCCATAAAGGTGATGGAAAAAAAACTTGGCAATTATTAAAGGAGTCAACAAAGCAAATTAGGCCCATCTCAAAATATAGCTCTACAGTAAAGTGGAGTAATGCAGAATGATGCTAAGGAAATATCTGATTGTTTCAATAATTATTTTATAAACGTTGGTAAAATGTGTGCACCTCAGACGACTTCATATGCATTTCATTCTTTTATGCCCCAAGCAGTTCAATTTCGTTAGAGTTGAAAAGGATAGTATCATAAAAGTAGATGAATCTCTCAATTCCAGTGTTGCTAGTGGACTCGATAGAATTTCCGTAAAGTTGATACAAAAGTGCAGAAGTTATCTTATTGGAAAAATAACAGAGCTAGTAAATGAAGCGATTCATACTTGCGTATTTGATGACACCTTAAAAATAGCATGTTTTATATGCTTGTAAATATGATAAAACTAATTACCGCCCTATCTCAGTTTTACCTACGCTGTCGAAAATTGTGGAAAAAGTTCTGACTCAACAACTTTCCAATCACATATTTCAAAATAATCTAGTCCACACTAATTTTGTACCGAAATCAATGGCCAATTTGTGGCGTGCATATTTAAAGTAAGGACGTTCCAACCCAGTGAACACAAACTCGTATACGATAGTGCATAAGAGTACAGAAGCTGCATGCAAGATATACGTATGTCGCCTCCAAATTTGTACTCTTGTATACCATCATATACGAGGGTGTGTTTACTGGGGATATTGAGAAGTATCGATATTTGATTTGATACGAATATTGAATAAAAGTATCGATACCACCGATATATTGATTCAAAATATCGATATATTGGAATATCATATGATATATTTAAATAGAGCAAAGTGATCTGTCGTTTCTTGGGATTCGTAAATAATTTTTTGAATACTTAAGTTTTTCGGTCCCAACCAGAATCACATAACAAGATCATAACACAACAGCAGTTAAACATAACACTAGTTAATATAATTTTGTTATCAAGATGGTCTGATCCATAAATTATTATATTTTTGAAACGGATTTATAGCATAGCATAGCATAGACTGACTGTACATGTCAATGGTTGCTACTCCGTGATTGATCGGAGCTGGTAATAATTGCACTGCGATCCAAATGAATAAGGGATGGGAGTTTCCGCTTACTCTCGGAGTGCAATTTTAGCAGCTCTAATATTATTGATCAATAACGGCGCCGGCCAAGTCCTTACAGTCAGTTGGGATGGGGAAGGAATGTTAAGGTGTAATGGTTGTTGCTTCTAGAGACCGAGAATACCTCTGCATCTCCACAATCACCACGGGAAGGGTGTTTATTAGTGGAAAAGGAAAAGATCTGGGAGTCACCTTTGGTCGGTGATGCGATCCATGGATAAGGAGGAAAAATACGGTTTATACTTAAAGCTAGGTTTTAGTTTTGTCTCAAAAAGTTTTTGGTAGAAGATTTGAAATAAACGTCAACATCTGTAATGTCGAACCATTCAAAATAAGTTTTCATTAATGGCGAAAAAAAATATATATATGCGTATGTTTTAAATTATATGAAACAGGAATAATGCCGACACTTGTAGTGAAGAACCATACATAGTTTGTTTGAAAATTACATAAAAGTATTACTGAACATTTATGCTTCAAGAAGAAAAGTTTTTGGTAGAAGTTTCAAAATAAACGTCGACATTCATAGTGCCGAACAATTCAAAAAATATATAAAGTAATGTCAAAAAGTTTCTATGTTTACTAGAATTGTATAAAACAGGCATAATGCCGACACTTGTAGTGACGAACCATACAAAGTTTGATTGAATATTACAAAAAAATAACGTTTACATGAAAAAATGTGTTATCATAAGCATGAAACGAGCTCACCAGTTGGTAATCCATCCTCGACTGAACACTCGCACTCACACAGCGTGAACAGGAAAACTTATCGGCACCTCGAAAACGAACCGTCTTGTTTGGGCTTCCCAACACACGCGAACCGAAAACCAAACTCCCAGCGTCCCAAAAACGAAACGTCTTGCTTGGGCTTTCCAAAACACTGCCCAGCAAAACCCGCATACCGGAAACCGAACTCCCGGCGTCCCGAAACGAAGCATCTTGCTTGGGCTTTCCAAAACACTGCCCACCAAAACCCGCGAACCGAAAATCAAACTCCCGGCGTTCCGAAAACGAAGCGTCTTGTTTGGGCTTTCCAAAACACTGCCCAGCACAACACGCGAAACGAAAACCAAACTCTCGGCGTCCCGAAAACGAAGCGTCTTGCTTGAGCTTTCCAAAACACTGCCCAGCAAAACCCGCGTACCGAAAACCAAACTCCCAGCGTCCCAAAAACGAAACGTCTTGCTTGGGCTTTCCAAAACACTGCCCAGCAAAACCCGCGTACCGGAAACCGAACTCCCGGCGTCCCGAAAACGAAACGTCTTGCTTGGGCTTTCCAAAACACTGCCCAGCAAAACCCGCGAAACGAAAACCAAACTCCCGGCGTCCCGAAATCAAAGCGTCTTGTTTGGGCTTTCCAAAACACTGCCCAGCACAACACGCGAAACGAAAACCAAACTCTCGGCGTCCCGAAAACGAAACGTCTTGGTTGGGCTTTCCAAAACACTGCCCAGCAAAACCCGCGTACCGGAAACCGAACTCCCGGCGTCCCGAAACGAAGCGTCTTGCTTGGGCTTTCCAAAACACTGCCCACCAAAACCCGCGAACCGAAAATCAAACTCCCGGCGTTCCGAAAACGAAGCGTCTTGCTTGGGCTTTCCAAAACACTGCCCAGCACAACACGCGGAACGAAAACCAAACTCCCGGCGTCCCGAAAACGAAACGTCTTGCTTGGGCTTTCCAAAACACTGCCCAGCAAAACCCGCGAAACGAAAACCAAACTCTTTATTTTTGAAACGGATTTATAACAAAATATGTTTTTTTTTCATTTTTTTTCCCCTCAAGTAGGTAAAAGGAGGTAAAAAAAACCTGGATTTCATCTTTGAAATTTTTTATTCCATATAAATTGTATGTAAGCCAACAAAACAAGCCAATCTTCTACGAATTATGTTATTCTTCTGTCTGACAATTACCAAAAATACAGTTGGAAGGCTTGAAACATTTCAATATACTCAAATCAAAACCAATCAAAATGTCATTTACACACTTTTGCGTTTGGGTCCTTCATTTGTAAATTTGTTGTACAACTTTTATAGTTATAAATAGTACCATAATTACAATCACAGTTCAAAAATATTATATTTTTTTGTGTAATAGTTATAGCAGGGTTGATATAGTTTTGCTTCATTTGTTTGAAATTTTGTTGGTTTTTTTGTTTTTTAAACAGATTTTAATTTCTTAAGTTTTATAACAACTTAATTGATATGATATTATTAAACTTTCTTAAGTTTTATAATATCATATCAGGGAAACGCATTCTTTTCTTTTTCTTCTCTTTCCGTTTAGAACAAAAACCACTGCAACGACCAATATTTGATCTCTTGTAGTATATCCCGTGTCCTTTGTTACGTACATGTCAGTAAACGCTCCCTTGCGACATCCATCCACCTATTCATTTCATCATTTGTAAAACAATCTTCTATAGACTCCCTTTACCTTTGAGTCGCATGAACGATATAGCCATAACAAATAATATCTTCTTTTCATTCCCAAAAAAAAATACGATTAGAAATTATATTTGAAAGAAACCCCACAATTATCTTCCAAATATTGTTATACGATATATCGGAAGGAAATATCGATATCACCGATATATTGAATAGAAAATATCGGTACAAAAATATCGAATATCGAAAGCAAAATATCGATATTCCGATATATCGGAACTCAAATCGAGAATTAATAAAAGCAATATTGAAATCATACCAGCAACTAGCATACATTCACATGCTACCAGGAATAGGGATAGGTTTTATACCGATAGACCTCGTACTGAATTAGCTTCAAGACACATTTTTTATGCAGAAATAGTGAATTACAACTTATTACCCAAAAATATTAGAAACGAAACAATTGCACTGAATTTCAAAAGAAAACTAAAAACATATATTGTTGAAAATATGTAAATAAAATTCATTAATGATTAGAATTAAGATATTAAGGTAAGTTAAATTATAAGATGCTCACTAGACTGATGCAAATTTTGAAGTTTCTGCTCCCCTATGCTTAAACGATGTCAATTATGATGAAAATCATTCTCCCAAAATTTGAATTGATTTGAATGGTTGTGCACACGCCATTTGAAGTTTATATGGAAATTACTATGGAAAAGATAAACCATTTGTGTTCTGTCCTCTATCTGCTCGTCATAATAATATATGAAACAGTGAACACACTCTTCCCAAGTGAACTTTGCCGAAGATTACATTTTGCTAGGACCTAAGGATAATTTATTATTCTTGATTCCAAAGTCTAAACCATGCTAAGATGATCATTCAATTACTTTCAGAGCAACACTGCTTTTTTGCTGTAGAACATAGTAGCCTGGATTACTTCGATCTATTCTACCCACCAGGAGTACCAATGTTGCCTGCCGAGCAGTTGGTTAAGCATGTAGCTTAGCTTAGCTTAGACTGACTACACATATCAATGGTTGCTATTCCGTAATTGACCGAAGTCAGTGAAAATGCACAAAGAATCAACTAGAAGTTCGGCTGGGATTGGCCATAATCTTCTTCAGTGTACATAATTCAGTGCCTCTATTTATACAGGGTCAATAACGGCGCCGGCCACGTCCTTGCAGTCAGGTGGGATTGGGGGAAGGAATGTTAGTGTGTAACCTTTGCTTTTTGGAGACCGTGTTTGCCTCTGCATCTCCACAAAGGTTACTGGGAGGGATGTTTGTTAATGGGGAGGATCGTTGGGTCATAGGATTCACTTTGATAAGCGATTAGACCATGATAAACAATGATTTGTGAGATATATACATGCTTATACGTAAATATAATATTTTCATTTGATATGAACAATTTCTATGTAGAGGAAAATTATGCCGACACTTGAGGTGACGAACCATTCAAAGTTTGTTGAACAAATACCTAAATGTAACATTCCTACAGCTGTCAGGACGAAAGCATGTGTTATTATATTTTACTCATTTGAAAAGAAACAAAAAATTGGTTGGGACATCATAGAACACTCTTATTCTTATGCCGACACTTACAGTGGCGAACCATCCAAAGTTTGTTGAATAAAGTGAACCTTTCGCAAGTCTACACTTGTAGTGTCGAACCATTCAAAGTTTTTTTTAATTACAAAAATAAAGGTATATAAGAGGTGTTCTGAAAAAAAAGTTAAACATAAAAAAATCCTGAATCAGAGTTTGTGTCGACACTCACAGTGACGAACCATCCATAGTTTGTTGAAAAATCATATTTACATCCCACCATTGTAACGATTGAATGTGCAGTCATACATATTTTATAGATTAGAAATAGTAGCATGAAACGAGCTCACCAATTGATCCGTTATCCTTGACTGAGCAGCCACAATCCACTTTCGGCTTCACTCGTTTGCTCGGCTATAAAAAAGCACTCAGGAAAAAAAATAAGCGCGCGACCCAAAAAGAATTAAAAAAAAAACTGTTCGGGCTTTCTTGACGCACTGCCCAGGAGCAAGCGTCAAGGTCGAAGGATCAAACAGAACTAACCGATCGCGGCACTTTTTCAGTTACTCCAACCGAACTCACCGATCACGCCACTTTTTCACTTACTAGACCAACGCGCGACATGTTTGATCCTGCCCTCGTCGCTCGCCCCGGCAAAAGCAAGTGTCAAGGTCGAAAGATCAAACAGAACTAACCGATCGCGGCACTTTTTCACTTTCTTCAACCGAACTCATCGATCACGCCACTTTTTCACTTACGAGACCGACGCGCGACATGTTTGATCCTGCCCTCGTCGCTCGCCCCGGCAAAAGCAAGTGTCAAGGTCGAAAGATCAAACAGAACTAACCGATCGCGGCACTTTTTCACTTTCTTCAACCGAACTCATCGATCACGCCACTTTTTCACTTACGAGACCGACGCGCGACATGTTTGATCCTGCCCTCGTCGCTCGCCCCGGCAAAAGCAAGTGTCAAGGTCGAAAGATCAAACAGAACTAACCGATCGCGGCACTTTTTCACTTTCTTCAACCGAACTCATCGATCACGCCACTTTTTCACTTACGAGACCGACGCGCGACATGTTTGATCCTGCTCTCTTGCTTTTTCTAAAGCTTTAATATTATTTAGATCTTTTTTGTTAAACTGAACTCAATCATGTTCTTGAGAAAGCCCTTTCCGAACAATGCCAGACTGGGTTCATTGCCTGCCGAGCAGTTGGTTAAGCATGTAAAATGCAAACTAACTTTATGATTATGAATAGCAATTTATCCTGACGTCCAATCGAATTGTGGTCTTCGGCAAAGTTGTAGCTGCAAGGATTTCACATGAGTAGAGATTGTTCACTTTTCCATAAAATATTATGACGGCGAGATAGAGGGCTGAACACAAAAGGTAAGCGTTTTCCATAGTAATCTCCATATAAACTTCAAATGACTTGTGCACAGTAAAATTTCTTCCGAATCACTTCAAACTTTGGGAGGATGCTATTTACCATAATATAAATCGTTTAAGCATAGGGAAGTCAAATTTTCAAAATTTGCATCACTCTAATACTCACATCGCCTAATTATATTTCCAAGCTAAGTAGCTGCTTACAGTTTGTACAAATTTTTCTGCTATGTATTGAAATAGAGCAAAAAAAAGCGTACACAACGTTTTAAACACTCAAAATTGACATGTAGGCATAGCACCAGTGGATTGTTTGGCACCAACATTTTCAACTGTATTGCTTACACCTTAAAAAGTGTGAATATTTCTATGCTGATCCTACTAAAAATGAAATAGTAAAAAATCATCATTAGACATTTATAAACTAGAAAACATTGAATGTCTGTGGTGCCAACGAAAATTTCAGCATCCTTGGAAGGAAATGTTTTTTGGTACCGACTTCATCAAATTCGGCCCAGTGATCAATTTGTCTTCGGACCACGGTAACTGGATATGTGTCAAGTGCACTGACAAAAAATAACTTCATAAATAAACGAAAAAACGAATTAAGTACCATTTAATTCCTCTACAGTTTTCTATTCTTTGACAGATACGCGTATTTTGCCTTAACTGTAAGGCCGTCTTCATTGTCGTGTACTACCCTCGACTTGAAAAAAAAATCAACATATGCAACAGCTCAACCGATTTCCAATCTTTTTTATGGAATTTTAACTCGAACTCAAGATTTCAACTTTTCAGAAAATATATTTTTTCAAAAAAAGGATTGGAAATCGGTTAAGCTGTTCAAAAGTTATGATTTTTTTAGACATAAAAAATCAATTCCGCCGAGATCTACAGTGCGTGCCAATGAAAATTGACTGATTTTTCATTTTCAAAAATATATATCTCAAAAAATAAAATACAAACATCACTGAAAATTTAACAGTAAACGTAAAATTTACTGAACCTTCAAAAAAAAAATAAGAACAGCAATAGCCCCTTTGGTCCCGAGGCCTTCAAAACACGAAAAAACGGAAATTATTGATCTATTTTATGTGAAATTTTATATTTTTCTTGAAAACTCAAAATCTTTATCTTTCATGCCGTCTAAGAAATTGAAAATCGGCCAAGCGGTTCGAAAGTTATGATATTTTAAGAAATAGAAATGTTGCATAATCTCGATGTTTCTGGTCACCCTATTTTGGAAATGGTCACCCTAATAAAAAAAATCCAAAAACACGTGTATCCTTATTTCGGATAAGGAACAAAATTCGTACAAATTAAAAATTTAAGATCTGTTACATTTGTACATTGGTACAAATCGTTTGTCAGTTTGTCAGTGAACTAAAAAACGATTAACTTTTTCGCAAACTTCACTTCATTTTGTACATTTAGTCCAATCACAGTATATGTAATGCCTAGATTTTTTGTAAAACAAAATATCACGATGGATCTCTTCAAATAATTCAAACGTAATGTAATGATGAATGATATGGGAGCATATAATGGAAATGCTCAAATAACTAGTAAAATCAGTGCCGAAAAGTCACTTCCTATTTCATGACTGACCAGTTTGTATTATGCTATTTTAAAATATGTTTTGAGTTTGAGTTTTGTATCATAAAATTAATAACCGAAATCAAACCTTCTCATTTGTTTTACTTCCTTCCACAGATGTACGCTCAGAGCCCATATCATTCATCTATTCAATCGAACCTCATTTATCAAATCTACTCCCCTTGTGCAAAAATCGTACGTAATCCGAAAGTGTGATTCAGAAGTTTTTTAAATTAATGACTTCTGCAGTCGAATGGATCGACTTTTTCCCTCCGGAGCTCATCTTTTTTTCATCTTCCCATTCTTCTTCGTGACGAAACCACACCAACAACCGGCACGGAACTTCGCACAGTCAGTCAACCATCATTGTGATAAATTACATCCCATCAAGATAAAAATTCCCAACTGTGCAGCCTTAGCATTCAGCGTGGCAGCGACTAACATAATAGAGCAGCTAATTTATTTTACTCGCGTCAATTTGTGCTGCGTCCAAACCTAATAGATTGCCAGCTGAGCTCGATGCTGGGTTCTGGCTGGGAGACTACAACTGAACGGGAAAAATATGATCCTTCCCAAGGAAAAGGATAACCATCACCGGTTTATGCAATAACAGTCATGAAAATAATTCAAATCAAGCAATCATTGACCATTGGATGTCAATAAGCATTAAACACTTTCAAAATAACATTTAAGAATATGATTTTTTGCCAAAATAATCAAACAAAATAACAACAATAAATTAGACATAGCAGTTTTTATTAGATTTTTATTTTTAATTTTTGTGCTATTTTAATTTTCTCGAATTAATAAGTATTTTGTTTCATTTTTTTTATTGGCTTTCTCTTATTGTATATTGCTTATTATCATTTATTTGTCTTGGGATATTTTAAATTTTTAGTGCCTATTTTACAAGTTTTTACTACTATTTTTTTTAATTTAGCATTGTTCATTCAAAATTGTTTGAGGAATATAGATTTTTGAATTTTTGATTTGAAATTTTTCACTGCTTTATCATCAATTTACCGTTAACATATGATTAGTGATTTTTTTAATCTATGTATTGCCAAATAAATTCAAATTATTCCTTAAGTACACTCCTTCATTGGCAAAACGTAGAGTGTTTCGCTTCTTTAAATACTGATAGTGTCGTTAATAAAGACTACAATAACAAAAAAATATAATATTTTAAACGCTTGTTTATTCGGCTATCACAACTGAACACCACCGACAGCGCGATGGCAAGTTAGACATCAATACATCTTCATACGTCAGACCAGAGTGAGATTCATTATTTTATCAAACGCCAAATCACCCAGGAAAGGCACTTGTGTCCCTTTGAGTTATGGCATGGGCATGACGTGGAAAAGGCGGTTTTCTGACTGCCAACCACAGGACCCACCAGACAGTCAGTCATCGGCTCGGGAGACGACAGTGGAATATTGGATGCCATTTTTCTTCATCTTCCCGGGGCTGGAGTGGTTCATCATTCTTATAAATGGCAAATCATCAAGATTATAATTGGAATAAGGTTATGAAGCATGAACAATATGTTATTCTTGCAGGTTTTGTATAACAATCTATCCAGTAAGATATCTTTGGCTAAAATGAAAACTTAAATCGTATTGTTACTGTACCAAATACTCGGGAGTATTGAAAATGTCGTTACTTACAAACATCAAGCCGGATATAAAGGCCAAATTTTTTACAAATGATTCACCTTTTGGGTTGTGGTGACATTTAAAATTTATCAAATTATCCGATATTAGTGATCTAATTTGTATGCATCCAATAAAACACACATAAATACTTATAGCCAAATTGCTATAAGTACATTGCATAATTGTTACTGGAATGAAAATTATTCCAAGGTTCATGAAAACGTTCTCACTGCACTGATATTTTAATGTGTCTCGATATAGCTTCATAAATTAATTTGAAAATTCTAAAACGCCTATATAAATATACAGGTTAAACCCATACTGCTAAATGTGCAAGGAATAATTGTTAATTGAATGTAGTTAATTGTCGTGAATCGTCCCGTTTATGTTTTCATTGAAATTGAGTGGATAGTTGTTTTCAGCAGATCTTACAATTATGTTTCAGCTGCGCTAATGAGACAACATGATTTTTCCAGAAAAATAGGGAAAACCATCAAGCTCTATTGTCTTATAATCAAAAGTAATCGCATATCAGTTCCACTTAAGTCTTCCGTGAATTTTGGAAATTAATGCATTTTAAGTAATATCAACTCCATTCTTAGAGAAGCAAAAATATCCAATGTTGAAGCCTTCAATAAATGTTAAATGTGTATGAAGAACAGATGAATCTACAAATGAATAAAAAAAAATCTTCAGTTCTGCAAATTCGTGCCAAAAATAAATAATTTAGTCTTCTAGTTGGAACTAGTTCGGTTTATCCACAATTCCACAAACACCTTGTGCGATCATGCAAACACAGACAATCCTCATAAGTTTCAACACTCTCCATATTCCTGACAGTGAAACAATCGGAAATCAATTCCATTAATTTATCTTTATTAGAGCTCGTTCGCTGAGCTCAAACGGATATCGATCCATTTATTACCATGGTTGCTTCATTTACAAGCCATTCTTCTTCGTCATCGGCTGCCAAACGCACCGAGCAACGTGATTGAAATTAATAACTTCATAGTTGCACAGACCATCAATCATGTTTCATCTTATTATTCTACGGCAAACCGATGGCCTTAAATGAATGATGCCTGCACTTTTGATGAAATCGAAGATCTTGACGTTGGTTGGACAAGTAGAAGTAGCTGGTTCTGCTGGAGATAATTTAAAATTTATCTAAGATCGATGATTGATGTAAGCCATATGAACAATAGGGTGGTTAAAAAAATGTTTTCTCTAAAACACTCATTCGGCTCTAATTCAAATTCTGAGTGACCTCCCAAAGTTTGAGCTCATTTGGATAAAAAACGACCTCAGCGACGGAAATAGACTAGCGATTGGAAACTCGGTACGTGGAACTGCAAATCTCTCAACTTCATCGGAAGTACAAGCATACTCTCCGATGTACTGAAGATCCGCGGTTTCGGCATCGTAGCGTTGCAGGAGGTGTGCTGGACAGGAGCAATGGTGCGAACGTTTGGAGGTAAGCATACCATCTACCGGAGCTGCGGCAACACGAGTGAGTTGGGAACAGCTTTCATAGTGATGGGTGATACCAGTGGCGCGGGAAGTGGGTAGGACAGGTAGGACATGTACTTCGCACGAAAATACCTGGGTAGGACAATCCAAGCACTGTCCTACCCACGATTCACCAAAAAATAACAAGATAGGCAGAAAAATTGAAAAATTACTTGAACTATTCATCATCTGTTCAATATACATAAAACTAGAAACCTCACTGGCTACAGACTGTACAGGCTCCAAAAAACCTTCGGAGACTATAACGGGTTCAACAGGCTCTTCAAAAATTGCGTCTTAGGTTCCTTGAATAAAAGCTTCAGGAATTATCATAGTGATTTTACTTAGTATACTTTCAGGGTTTCCTACAGAGATCTCTCCAGAAACACCGAATTTCTCTTAAATTTGATCATGGAATTCCATTAGAATTCCAAAGCTATTACCTCTAGTAATTTCCTCAGGTATTACTTTTATTTTTTTTTTCCCAAATTCGTTTTTCAATTTTCTCCAGATATTTTTTTCACTAATCCTTCAAACCGAGTTCGCCAGTTGTTACTCTAAGAGATCTTACCAAGAGTTTTACAGATTTTTTTTTCGAGGGAATTCATAAAGGTTTAGTCCAGTTATTGATTAATTTAAGAAGATGTTTTGACCGAGTCTATTAGAAGATGTCCCAGAGAAATCGATAAATAAAATCTTGAAAGAGTTAGGACTTTCGATGTAAAAAATCTTGGAGAAGTTTCTTTAGAAAATTCTTGAATAAATTTTCTGATTTCTGATTTCTGAAATAATCTTTAAAAATTTTCCATTACTGGGTTACCATTGGGAAAATCCATGTTGAAATCTTGAGGAATTTAATAAAATTCTTGGAGAAATTCCTTAGGAAAATTCGTGGAGAAATTCATTGGAAGATTCCCTAATTTCCGGAGTAATATCTAAACATTTGAATAAATTTCTGATGAAATTCTAGGAGAAAATCATGCGAAAACACATACAGTAATACTTGTCTTAATGTCACTAGAAATTCTAAAAAATGTACTTGATCTTAGTCATATGCCTGCTCTGATACTACGAAGCATCAAACTCTCCTGGGTCCTATTAGATTTTATTAAAAAAAAGCTAGCCAGTCTTCTAAGAATTATGACTTTTTTCTGTTCAGCGAAAAAATCACCTGAAAATATCATTAGAACGCTTGGAAATAGTATAATTTCCTCAACTCAACTCAAAACCGACCAAAATGTCACTTACACTCTTTGCGTTTGAGCCTCTCAAATAAAGTAACTTTGAATATTTGCCAACGTTTGTCCTACCCATGGTTTTGAACGTGGACGCGCCTCTGGGTGATATGCAAAGGCGCGTGATCGGGTGATCGAGATCATCATAGAAGAATTGAACGCTCAGGTTGGCCAGAAGAAGGAGTTCAGACCGACGATTGAAAGGTTCAGCGCCCACCGGCTGACGAACGAAAACGGCCTACGACTGATAGATTTTGCCGCCTCCAAAAATATGGCCGTTCGTAGCTTCTATTTCCAGCACAGCCTCGCGTATCGGTACACCTGGAGATCACCTCAGCAGACAGAATCGCAAATCGTCCACGTTTTAATCGATGGACGGCACTTCTCCGATATAACCGACGTCAGAACCTATCGTGGCGGTAACACTGACTCCTACCACTACCTGGTGATAGTGAAACTGCGCCCAAAACTATCCGTCATTAACGATGTACGGTAATGACGCCCGCCTCGGTACAATCTAGCGCGACTGAAACAATCAAATGTCGCCTATGCGTACGATTGGTTCCACGAGGAGTGCCATGAGGTTTGCGAGAAGAATGCAGCGCGGCTGCAATGCTGCAGCATGGTACACGGCAAAACGTGGAACAACACAGACTCAAGCGGAAACAGAAAACCCGCCTATTCCAGGACAAAAAGCTCCGCCTGGAAGATGTGGAATGCCAAGAGATGAAGTTGATGTACCGTTCTCAAGAAACGCAGAAGTTCTATCAGAAACTCAACACATCCCGCAAAGGCTTTGTGCCGCGATCTGAAATGTGCCGGAATAAGGATGGGAGCATCTTGATGGGTGGATGCGAGATGATTGAAAGGTGGAAGCAGCACTACGATGAACACCTGAACGGCGCAGAAAACACAGGCACAGAAGGTCAGGGCGCCAACGTACCAGACGTTTTAGCCCAACCGGAATCGTTGGATCGACTCTGGCGTCTTGAAGGTAATATGGATGAAGAGCTCCTGTTCCACTTTGTTCGCTGCCCAGTTAGAACCCCTGGTAGCCAGAGCCCCGTCAGTGTGGCCGTTTCCCACTCCGGAACTGGCTCGGGACACGGCGGGTTTTGCCCGCCACCTCAATGGACAACGCGGGAAGTCAAGTCACATCTACCTCCTCCTTAGAGGACCTTGGGCACCCCGGGAACCCCAACCCGGGTGGTAAGTCCCACACCGCCGTCGTAAGCTCTTCTGATGCTCTCTTAGCACCCCTCTCCACAGTGGTCGCTTTCACTCTGGACGACGTGTGAAGTCAAGGCCTGCAAGCTCTTGGGACGCATCGGACTCTACCCGTTACCCCGAAGGACAACGCGTGAAGTGAAGCTACTTCCAAACACAGAACCTTCCAAGCTCTTAGCCCCAGCAACCCAACCCACAGATTATCGCCCCTTGCAGCCCTCTTTTTTCCTGCCGTCGGGACATCCATGCATTTGGTGGGCCCATCTTCCGGGCCAGCCATCTGTAGAGCTGTCTTGTTCGTGCACCGAGAGCGATACCGAAATACCGTCTGTTGGCGCTGTACACCGTGGCCAACTAGTGTAGAACTAGCCCTCGTGCGTTAAAATACACTCTAATAAAGATTTAAAAAAAAAAAAACCGTGGCCAACTCCGGTTGGGTCAGGTGGACTGTATATCGAGGGTCGGGAATTCGGAATGAAAGAGTTTACACTACACTTTACTACTGCCCTTTATTACTCTGCACTGAACTATTTACATTACACTTTATTATTCACTCGGTTACTTGGTTCACTTCACTTGTTATACTCGATCTTATTCGCGTGGATGTTAAAACGTTCACGCTCTAGCCGTACACGTGTTTCAGACGCGCGTCGAACATTCGCGACGCGTCTGCAGTGAGTGCCTCAATGACGATGACAATGTTGGCGGGAATCTCTTACAGGTACTCACGGGTGGAACTCAATCTAACTTATGTAACTCGCACTCTCAGTGACGTAGCTAGGCTGGGACACGCAGGGGGCTGTATTCGGTGAGTGTTTGATTACATTTGGGTTGGATTTGCGAACGGATCGTCGTTTGCGCCTTTTCCGCACGTTCCATACGGAACACACCATCCGATCGCCATGCAACTGCCATAGGATCTCCGCCGCTCATTGTAAGCTCACCCTCAGCATACACCGTTGGTAGGAATGTGGTCCATCCGAGCACTAACACCACTTGCAATCAAACCCTAAGTCATTCCACCCCAGCTTTATCGGAACCAGCTAGGTTTTGCCTGCAGTGGAACATGAACGGGTTCTTCAGCAATCTTGCGGACCTTGAGATCCACGCAAGCAGCGACCCTCCTTGGATCCTGGCTCTCCAAGAAGTCAACCGAGTCACACTCGAACAGCTGAACCGCTCACTCGGCGGTAGATATGTATGAAATCTTAAGCGGGGAAGCAACTTCC
This sequence comes from Aedes aegypti, assembly GCF_002204515.2. Classification (NCBI taxonomy): domain Eukaryota; kingdom Metazoa; phylum Arthropoda; class Insecta; order Diptera; family Culicidae; genus Aedes; species Aedes aegypti. Next base: position 236,249,040 of record NC_035108.1, on the reverse strand, counting down.
ACCATTCCGTCGCCCTCCGAGTGCTTGAGTCGATTCCGTCTGCTTTTTTTCAGATCGACTCTCAACTTCCAGTTGTAGGGGTCAAAGTTCAGGGAAACACAACAATATCAGTGGCATGTGTCTACCTACCGTGCGGAAATATTTCTTCGTTGGTGGTCACCAGATATCAAGAAAGTGATCAAGGCACGAAGAAAGGCTCTTCGCGCCATGAAGAGAATAGCACCTGATCATCCAAACCGAGATGTTATCGTTGATCGGTATCACATCGCACGTAACACTTGTCGGTAAGCCATCCGAGACGCCAAACGAGCCTGTTGGGAGGAGTTCTTGAATAGTAGCAATGCAACCCAATCGACCGCTGACCTATGGGCTAAGGTCAACGCCCTCAACGGAAAAAGAATCATCATTCCACCCACCATCGACATCGATGGGAACAGTACTGCGGGTCCAGAAACCATCGCCGACGGCCTGGGAAAATATTTTGCCAAACTTTGGAACCTATGACCCGGTCTTCATCCGCCAAACCGGTGCGACTGCCAACGACATAAACAGTTCCACTGTACCCGATGATAATATGCAGCTTACCATTAATCAACCTTTCTCATTTAGGGAGTTGCAGTATGCTTTGAGTAGTGGGAAATCCGCAGGCCCAGACGATGTTGGTTATCCATTGATGAAAAATCTTGAAGGTCATAGTAAGCTTATCCTACTTGAGCTGATAAATCAGCTGTGGACTAATGACTCCTCCGGAATGGCGAGAGAGCTTTGTTGTCCCAATCGCGAAACTCGGCAATCAAGTCCGAGAACCTGCAAAGTATCATCCAATTGCACTCACCTGCTGCCTTTCTAAGGTAATAGAGCAAATGGTAAACCGTCAGCCCTACGCATCATCTCCAGCAACGCGGCCTGCTGGACCACCGGCAGCACGCCTTTCGGCCCGGTTATGGTACTAATACCTACTTTGCGGCTCTCGGCGAGGCTTTGCAGGAAGCAAAATCCTTGGATCACCATACCGAAATTGTTTCGTTGGATATTGGGAGAAAATTTGAAACGGTGGCAGATTTGCTCACACCCCTGAAACGCGAAGCAACAAGAATCGGACTGATGGTGAACTGAGCGCGTCAGGGCCCGCCTAGGAAGCAGTGATACGATAGACGGGGATACGTTCGAGGTGGTGTACAATTTCGTCTACCTCGGATCCTTGCTGACGGCTGACAACAATGTTAGTCGGGAAATACGAAGGCGCATCATCAGTGGAGGTCGTGCCTATTATGGGCTCCAGAAAAAACTGCGGTCATGAAAGATTCACCCCGCACCAAATGCACGATGTACAAAACGCTATTAAGACCAGGGGTCCTTTACGGGCATGAGACGTGGACTGTGCTCGAAGAGGACTTGCAAGCTCTTGGAGTTTTTGAACGCTGAGTGCAAAGAACGATCTTCGGCGGTGTGCAGGAGAACGGCGTGTGGCGGCGAAGGATGAACGACGAGCTCGCTCAACTCTACGGTGTACCCAGTATCCAGAAGGTGGCCATAGCTGGAAGGATACGATGGGCAGGACATGTTACAAGAATGCTGGATAACAGCCCTGTAAAGATGATGTTTGCCACTAATCCGGTCGGAACAAGAAGGCGTGGGGTGCAGCGAGCTATGCGGATTGACGAGGTGCATTAGGACCTGGAGAGCGTGGGTCGCTGTCGAGGATGGAGAGAAGCGTCCATTAACCGAGTGAATTGGCGAAATATTGTTGGCGAGGTTTAATTGATGTAAAACCAAATAAATAATAACAATATTCTTCAGCTGTGCATAGGGTGACTAGATGTTAAAATTAAAAATGAACCCCGATGAGATATCGTTCATATTAGCGAGGACTCATGGTATCTGAATTCGCACTCAATGAGCGGTTTTAATAGGTTTTAGTATCGTTCCATGCGTTTTTTGTTTTAGGAAAATGTATATAAAACATTTGGAATAAGTATTTTCCAATCCTGTTTCTTTCTACTTAAGGTGTAGGTATTACAAGGGATTTAGTCATACCGTATACTCCGTCAAATTCATAGTCAATCTTATGTACGTATTGTGTTGTGATCATTGTCACGATCATGTAGTCCATCGGTTTCCGTTCCCATAAATAAGCATCAATCAGTGACATGTCATCGATGACTATAATCACTGCTGATGTTTACCTTTAACGAAGCCACAGCATGAACGAATGTCATATGAATGATACACGGCAATAATGAATGCATGACATATTGATAGGGGTCCGTCCAACTCCAGTAATGGTTTATTGTTCCTATGAGATCACTCGTTGACAGTTGCCGCACCCAATCGCTGTCATATCACCATGATTCAATGAGGTTGCCACTCAAGCGAACATAAATCTTTTTTAATTGTCTATTTATGGTCGTTAATAAAAGTGAGAGACACGGACAACTGACCAACGAACCATTTCAAGGAGATATGAGAGGGCAGGTAAATTCATCCACCTAGGGAAAAGTAAAATCTTATCCAAATTCTGGCCTTTGAACTTTACTTATTTTACACAGCGAGTGTTATACCCTGGCGCCTAAAATAACTTCAACCCACATCACTAACGAAACTCGAATTATAGGGTAATGATTGTATTCCTTTCCAGCTGCTTTATTTACTAACATTTCATTCAAAATTCAAACTGAATAATAATCATACTTATTCGTATAATAATCATTTTTTTCTGAAGAAGTATCAGAGATGAAGTCAGTGAACAAAAATACACCAACTACCCTATAGTGATCTTTCTCCTAACCTGCGCTCCAACCGCGATCAAGCCCATTTAATATGCCGTTTTGTTCTCTCGCGGTGAATTTTATTGACTGGAAACAACGATTTCAACGATTAGTGCCGTGACTTCTCGGCTCCCTCGGTTGCCAATGGGCCGCTTGGGAAACAAATGGTATCAGTCACATCTGCTGATTGCGCTGATGCCAGGTTCGAATTTTGCAGAATGTTTAGTGGATGCAATACGACGTGAAACAAAGTATACAATTAGAATGCAAATTTTACTCTTGTCGGCTCGATCGGTGTTTTAATTTTATCGTCTTCGCCAACAGCTGCTGCTGATCGTTACCTACCTTGTATTCGGGAAGGCTGTCACATTCGATGAATGTATCTTTATTTACGATGGAGTGAAATATATTTCCCAATCCAGCGAGAATAATTAATTGCCTCATTACGTTTATAGATGAACTTTAAGAAATATCAAATTACGTGGAATATATGTATTTTATGGCAGATAATAAATTTTCCTGACAGTTCCGAAGAAGTTGAATACAAAATAGAAACTTTATTTTCGATAATTATCGATTTAATTGGAATTAATTTTTAAATTTGTGCTGTATTGTCGTATGTTAAACGGAACTTATGGCAAAATTCAATAAAATAAACCATTCCGTTTATTGATCATAACAACGTTTCGGAAATGTATGATATTGTAAAAGGAAGGAAGCTCAAAGCTTGTTAGTTTGTTATCAGGTTATCGTAATCGCAGTAAACTACCTCAAATAACCCAAACTAAATGAATTCTTGAAAGCATATGTTAAGCCATTCAATATTGCATAAGAATGAGTATATATCTGGCAATTCTGATGCGCTTTTAAATGCTTCAAAATGAGTTCTAATTGTTCGGAAATTCGCGTTAACAGTGATTCATTCATTTGTGAAGCACAACAAGCAAAAATAATTGTTTTGCTCAGTGATGAATATTGCCAGGTCGGTCTAACGTTAGAAAATGAGCAATTCTCGCTGAAACCAGGTCGCCATCGGCACCCATCGTTAGAATTCCAATTTTATGTCACTGATCAATAGTTTTCGATAAAACTTAAGGGTGGTCCTTTCTGTTTTCTCAAATTGGTGGACCCCTCGTACGCCAGCTAGCTGAACAGTTTGCGAAAAAGCCCATTTTCGATAAATTTTGGGTATTTCTTCACGGGATATGTCTCATATTTCGCTTGGATCACATAGTAAACTTAGTGGTATCGTATAGAGAAAGGATATAGCTTGCATTTAAACTCGAAAAAATTTTGACGGCCATTTTGAATTTGGCCGCCATCTTGAATTTTGTTAGAAAAATCGTTTTTTCACCATTAGCGCACCGCTAGTTTTGAATTCTGAGATCACCATCAGAAAGCTGAGGAAAAATTGCGTAAGGTAGGCTACAAAAACTAGGTGAGCAATGGTATTTACCCTATGGTATGAACGATTTTCTAAATCATGTTCTACTATTTTGACGTATATGGCGAGTGCAATCAATGCAAACATCATTTTTTGTACTACAAAGAAACAAGTTTTCAATCGTTGATGAATTATTTGAGACAGATGAAGAATAGGAGTAGTATTTTGAGTGAAAAAATCTGGTGGCCATCTTGGATTTTGACGCCATCTTGGTTTTAAGTAGTAGAATGAGTTTTTACCTTGATAGCACTCAACATGTTGAACTTTAATGCTACCGTTACACTTGAAGAAACACCCAAGATTTATCGAAAAATGGGCTTTTTCGCAAACTGTTCAGCTTGCTGGCGTACGAAGGGTCCACCAATTTGAGAAAACAGAAAGGACCACCCTTAAGTTTTATCGAAAACTAGCGATCAGTGACATAAAATTGGAATTCTAACGATGGGTGCCGATGGCGACCTGGTTTCAGCGAGAATTGCTCAAATATAATTTGCAGAAAACTTATTTTTGTCAGATTCCTTGCAAAATATCCTACTCTGGAAGTATGGCGCATTATAGCGCATCCGGATGAAGTCAAAAGCACCACTTGCAAATTTAGATATCTTTCCTAGATATTGAAAAAAAAAATCCAACTTCGGTGAGAAATAGTTTCTAACTTTTGATAGCGTCTACCTGATATGCACATGTCTTTGCCATAGTACCAGTATTCACCACCCCAGAGTATATACGTTTTAAGTAGGCGTGAATAGTTTGGCGTTCAATAATATAATTTAGAAAGCTAAAAACAAAAAAAAATAAAATAAACATAAACTTTAGAAATCTAAAAATTTTCTGGGAAAATAATCAAAAATATATACTTTTCTTTATACTTTACTTTACTTTATTTTGCCATTATTATTTGTTTCTTCTACATCAATCAAGTTTATAAAACCTCGCCAACAACATTTCGCCAATTCGCTCGGTTCATGGCAGCATCTCTGGGTTCGAGCATGTGGTTCATCCGTCGCCGCCACACACCGTTCTCCTGCACGCCACCGAGGTTCGTTCTAAGCACCCGGCGTTTGAAAACTCCAAGAGTTTGCAAGTCCTTTGCAAGTTTGCAAGTCGAGCATCGTCCACGTCTCATGTCCGTAGAGGACTACAAGTCTTATGAGAGTTTTTTACTCGTGCATTTAGTGCGAACGTGAATCTTTCTTGAACACCCTTTTTTCTGGAGCCCATAGTAGGCACGACTTTCACAGATGATGAACCTTCGTATTTTTGTTGTTGTCAGCCGTCCGCAATAATCCGAGGTTGACGAACTCGTCCACCACCTTGAAGGTATCCCCGTCTATCGTGACACTACTTCTTAGACGGACACTGTCGCGCTCAGTTCCGCCTACTAGCTTGTACTTTGTTTTTGACTCATTCACCACCAGTCCGGCTCTTGTTGCTTCGCTTTTAAGGCGGGTGAACAAACAAATTCTATCTATAATATCCATGTCGTCCGCTATGCAAACAAATTGCCCGGATCTCGTGAAAATCGTGCCTCGACTTTTTAACCCGGCTATTCGCATGACACCATCAAGGGCTATATTGAACAGCAGGCACGAAACTCTATTGCCCTGTCGTGGTCCCCGACGAGACTCGAACGAACTGGAAGTGTTCGCCCGAGATCTTCACGCAATTTTGCACCGTTGCTCCAATTAATCTAGTGAGCTTCCCGGAAAAGCTGTTCTCGCCCATGATCTTCCATAGCTCTACACGGTCAATACTGTCGTATGGCGCCTTGAAATCGATGAAAACATGGTGCGTAGGGACCTGATACTCACAACATTTCTAGAGGATTCTCCGCACAAAAAAGCTGGTCCATTGTCGAGCGGCCGTTGATGAAACCTGCTTGATAACTTCCCATTTTTGCTATGGTCGATAGACGACAGAAGATAATCGGATCTGGAGGCGTTCAGGATAGTGATCGTACGATAGTTTTCACATTTTAGTTTGTCGCCCTTTTTGTAGATAGGGCATATAACGCCTTGCTTCCACTCCTCCGGTAGCTGTTACGTTTCCTAGATTCCACCAGCCGATGCTGTCAAACGGTCAACTTCTCCGGGCCCATCCTAATGAGTTTGGTTCGGATACTATCCTTGCAAGCGGCCTTGTTTTTCTTGAGTTGTTGATTGGCATCCTTAACTTCCCCCATCATGGGTGCTGGTTGGTCCGCTGTCGGCTATGCCGACGTAACCATCACTTTCACTGTCCCGACCTTCTGTAACTGTAACTGGTAAATCACACGTCTACCTTTGTAATCCACTCCACAATGACTGATTGATCAGTGAGCAACGATCGGGCCGAGACGACACAAACATACTGATCTCGCCCCACACAAAAACCTACTCGCCCGTGGTTCGGTATGCTACCGTCCGCAATCTGGTATCGTTAGCTCGACCTGAAGATTCACCAGATGGATGCCGTAACCGCATTTATGCAAGGTGAACTGGGGGAAGAAGAAATTAACATGGAGCAGCCAGAAGATTTCGTCAACCCTGTTGGACCGCGGAGAATTTGCAAGCTTAAGAAGGCGATATAGGGATCAAGCAAGCTAGCCGGATTTCAATCCAGAAGCTGGATGCAGAATTGAAGCGTTTTGGACTGAACCGATCGAAGTTCTATATGCGTGTCTATTAATGGATTGAAAACGGACAGATCCTGATAGTAGCGATGTATGTCGACGACCTTCTCGCATTTTCCAACAACCAGCCTTGGGTGAACCATCTCAAGAAACAGCTTACATCGAAACTCATGATGAAGGATCTTGGATTGGCCAACAAAGTCCTTGCCATACGAGTGACGCGACAGAATGAGACTGTGTGTTTGGATCAAGAGCAGTACATTCAGCACCTACTCGAACGGTTCGGCATTGGGAAATGTGATTCAATTTCGACCCCGGCAGATCAAAATAAAAAACTGACGAAGCAGATGAGCCCTAGCGGTGAAGAGACTGCTGGAAATTGGTGCTACGAATGGTCATATTCTTGGAGGCGGTGAAATCTATCAGTCGTATGTCGTTCTCGTTCGTCAGCTGGTGGGCGCTGGACTTTCCAATCGTCGGTCTGAATTCCTCCTTCTGGCCAACCTGAGCGTTCAAATCTCCTATGATGATCTGGACGTCGTGGCTTGGGCAACGGTTTAACTGCTTCCGGAGTGAAAGCTACGTACATTGACTACGCTGAAGCTGAAGAATCGTCCTTTTTTCAACTTGCACATTCTTTCATTGATCGACCACCATCCGATCAGGTGCCTTTGCATATCGTCCATCGCTATAAAAGCTGTTCCCAGCTTACGTGTGTTGCCGAAGCTCTGGTAGGTGGTCTAAACTGTAGCGCTAAAAAACCGTGGGCCTTCAGTAAATGGGAGAGTATGCGTGTGCTTCCGATGAAGTTGAGAGATTTACAGTTCCACGTAGCGAGTTTCCAATCGTTAGTCCTTTTCTCACCGGTGTTGTCATTGTTTACAACACAAAAACAAAGTTTCTGATCAGTTTTTATGTTTTTTTTTTCTATTAAACATGGATTTGAAGCTTTTGTTTAACACAGAGGTTTTCAGATCGGGCTTCCCGGAGCATTTGCTTCTCCACGAAGCCATGACAGGTGCTCCGCGGCAAATCTAACAATTTTCACCGATGCTCTCAAATGTCTCTAATTTTTTAATTGCTTGCATTTTTAAATCATATGAATAATACATCTATAATTTATAATTTTCAGGAGAACAAAATCATTCACGCCGAAAATTTTATCAATTTTTAACTATGACCAAACTATTGAATTTTCAGCTCAGGAAACTGTTTCGTTCTCTACATTTGTGTTCTTGATTGTTCGAGAGGTATTTTGAAATCACCTTCACCTTAAACTATATACATGAGTCTGATGTGAAACTCCTATTTGCTAAAAAAAAAGATATTAAAAAATCGGCGTAGAAGTTACCAAACTCGTCTTGCATACGAGTATTCAAAAAAAAAATCCAAGAATTTTAAAGATATTTCAATCTTTACGAAACTTAAATCATTAGTTTTTCGCAACTCGTTCTTAAAAGGTTAGGGTGATGAATATATGGTTTATTTTCATAGTAGTAGAAATCTGCAATGGTTACTTTATATTATGGGACAATTTGACTTTGCAATTTTTCATATGAAGATGGGACTGACTTGCAATTCAAGGCAGTATGATAGATAATAAACATACTTTTTAACGAGTTTTCGACGAAAAATGAACGTTTTGTTACAAGATACGCGCTCGGAGGTTCGAACCAAAAGCTTGGAAATTTCCAAACGACAGCAAATCTGATATTTGCAATAATCGGCTTTTGAAATATTTTCCAAAAAAATTTTACCAAATTGTCACAAATAAATTCTTAAATGACACAGCTTTCAAAATCGAAAAAAAAAACTATATTTTGTAAATTTAGTAACAATAATGGAAATCATTAAATGTTTTCAAATTAATTTAAAAACATTTAATGATTTCCATTATTGTTTTTGTTTATGTTCGAATAAATAGATAGATTGTAGCGTATTGCAAATTCTGAATTTCAAAAGGAGTTGCGATAAAGAACAAGTGCTTCGTATGACAATTTATTTTTGAAAAGTGCTTCGAGTGCCAAAAATGCTGGAAGCCCCCTGTTAACCACATTGACATTATTTAAAACATTACAATTAATTTTAAATAAATAGTTTTCCTTAGGGTGGTGAAAAGTGGTAAACCTACCATGCGTAATGGTGATTTGAAGAAATAAATATCCAACAAATTAACCTTTTGGTTGTGAGTCTGAACTTCGAATAGGTTGAGCCTGCTAAAACGTTGTGGATAATTTGTGCCCATGTATTGTTTTTGTCAACTGCTCACCTCTATACCTTTACAGATTTCATTATTTGATGAATGAGATCTTCTTCTTCTTCTTCTTGGCATTTGCGTCCCCACTGGGACAGAGCCTGCTTCTCAGTTTAGGGTTCTTATGAGCACTTCCACAGTTATCAACTGAGAGCTTTCTTTGCCAAAGTTGCCATTTTCACATTCGTACATCGTGCGGCAAATACGATGATACTCTATGCTCAGGGGAGTCAAAGAAATTTCCATTGCGAATAGATCCTGGACCGACCGGGATTCGAACCCAGACACCTTCAGCATGGCTTTGCTTTGTAGCCGCAGACTCTAACCACTTGGCTAAGGAAGGCTGAAAGAGATGAGAAGATCGAATAAGTGGATCAATATATACTCATAGTACTGGTAGCGTATGAACATTACAAACAAAGAAAAATCCAAATCTCAGGGAAGACTCCAGTCGCCCCACAGTTATGGATACACAGATAAAAATATTTAAATTACAATGTAGCGTAAACAGAAGAAGATAGTAAAAGTAAACCAAATTAATTTATTGTTACAGCAACATGTTTAATTTTCAACTAAAGATGCTTGAATGTTACATGATCGTGTAAATTTAAAGTATATTCGATTGAAAAATAAGCGATTTGTCATTGACATTTCAGTTTATTTCGATGCTCCTAATATGTGCATGAAAATAAACTGAAATTTACAACATATTTTTAGCTGTGTAGCACACAGCTGTTGAACAGAGTTGGATTTAATGATTTCTTGCTACCGCCATCAGTTGGCCCGTCGGCCAAACACACTTATTTTAGCATTGGGCGCACATGTCCTCGTGACTATGATTTTGTTCGAGATTTGTTCTGCCCATAACTGCATATTTGTCACATTCGACATATATAACAATGTCGAGTTAATACAGTGGAGAGTCATCAAATGATAAATACTTCAGTCAACGTACTGAAATCTGTAGGATTGTTTTAGAAAATTAGAAAAAAGCACCATGTTGTTTTGTCACATTGGAAATTGTAACAGCATAACATTCACAATGATATTAAACGTGAGGTCATAATGTAGTACTAATGAAACTTCTATCAGAATTATTTTCTGACTATTCACCCAGTGTGCGATATGAGTTGTACAAAATTTCAGCCTCAAATAAACCCTTTTGAGTTCTTGGTAATTTTCAGAAATTCTAGTTTCTTCCTATACTGCCATAAAATGCATACTTGGTATTCCATTTACTCAATGCCTACTTTTGACGAATGTTACAAATATGCCGTTATAGGCAGTGTCTGTGCTACCACTAACACATCATTCGTTTACCTCGTAGATAAATCGAGTTTATAGTGTTCTGATCCGTTGTATGGCATTATCCATTTATAACGTAACGCTAAAATTAAAATCGCCCTCCTTAAAGCGTTTTGTATGGAAAATTTCAAATTTTTGTATGGGCCGTAATGCTTGAGCCTACTCCCATCTACCTCTAGAGCGTTGCGTAATTTGTGGATGTGCAGTGATTATATGTCTAGGAAATACGTTGGCCATGGGCTGTGTATTTCAAGCAGAAATTGAAACAATTCTGGATTGTGCTTCTTGTATGAAAAGGCATTCACATGTACGTATTATGTCAGACAGTCAAGTGAACACTATGAAACCAGCGACATATACACTGAAAACAAATTTCGTTTTATTGTAAAACTTTTATTTCACAAATATTTCATAAGGTTGCTGAATCCCGAGATTGTATCAAGTACAAATATTTCGTATAGTGAATGAATATAACGTAAGATGTACAAAATCTTGTTTTATGTTAATATCAGAAAAATACGAAAATCTGTTTTAGTGTTCATTCAAACTTATTTAGAATTGTGTACAATCATTCCAAAAAAATCTTGAGGCAATAAAGGCAACTTATATTGAGTATCTGGTAAGAGTGGGGTTGATAGAAATGAAAGTGCCGATATTCCAAGCTTAAAGCATGCGAATCCTAGAAAGTGAAATCCAATTAAAGAAAAATACTAATAATATACAAAGTATAACTCCTATGTGAATAGGGGTTAGACCCTAATTTAGATATAAAAGTCAGATTATTTAATTGCTTTCATTCTAAACGCGCGCCTCGAGATTCTTGGAAGGGAAGTCGTTTTCGATTGATGGTTTAATTGTCACTTGCTCTATTTTTTTTGTAACGAATCCGCTCCAGGATTGAATGAAGTTCAATTTGCTCAAGAACCTCTCTGATGTCGCTAAGAAGTGCACTTTTTGCAAGTTTCTCTTAGCGATAAAGGAACAAATGTTCTTTATACGCTGCATATTTAGAAATATTTGCACCTTTTCACATTTTTTCAGAAACAACTATTTCTAGAATATGTGTCGGTTTTGAATATTGTTCATCCCACACATTCTTTTTAAAATTGCTTTAACCGCAATTTGCCAACAACATAAAATATGGGCTGTACAAAATCTGGTATTAAGGAGCTTCTGTAAAAATAAAATAAAACAAACCGACTGAGTTGCCTTCAAGAAATCTCAATATGATAAAATGATGCTATTGGAGTGATACCAGAAACATCAATGCCTCTATTTGCTTCATTTTCTCATAACAGACGCTCATTCAAGTATTGTTTTTAACGGCGATTAACTTTTAAGAAGACACATTCTGTTACCTGAGTCATTATCGTCGGTTATGGCTAGTCGTCGGTCCCCCAAAGAATTGTGGAATATCTCCGAAAACGGATAACCACTGATCAAAATCGACAAAGCCTATGCCACACAAATTTTAAAAATTAAGGTGTTTTTAGATCTTGTGGGAAGTGGTGCAAAAATTTCGAAAAACAAAAAACTTATCGTGGTTTAAATAAATTTTTGTAGTAAAACAAAAGTGCTGCCTGTAGATGGGTTAAGGGTGCTTTTGATTTGATATTGATGTCATGATGTCTTTTATGATAAACTCCAAGCAAGTGACTTTCGTCAAATTTAAACATTTTTCTGTACAATTAATTAAATAAGAAGCATAATATTTTTACTCAGGGAAGCTTGAGAAATTCACGAATAGTGAATGATGTCGTATAGGGTATGCGATGAGCAACGTGGCATCAGATCTGATCCGATTGAAACAATATGGCTTCGAGGCAAAAAACCATTGGTGGAGAGTCTTGATTTGAAATGCATTGTATTTGTATATGATTTTAATCTTGTATTGATGTCGGGTTTTAATTGTTGTTACTTCCCTATTTTTTGTTTTATCTCCAAATTGTTTTCTTCTCTTAGTTGTATTAAGTTAAATTGTTAATTATTTACAGTTCTGGATAAGCTGTCCCATCAGGGACCATTCACAAATTTCATATCGCTGAAAGGGGTGGGTGGGTTTCCTCAATATTTTACAGCTCACATAAAATAGAATATTTATGCAAAAAAAGTTATGAAATTAGAAAATAAACCATCAAACTTCATCAACTTAGTGTATCAAGCTCTATCAATTTAGTATCATTATAAGAGTAAAAAAATGGAATGCTTTCGGCTTTGTAATGCTAGTTATATAGTTTACTGAGAATATGATGACAGTATATTTTTTCTACTTCCTTCCTATCAGAAACTAAGTAAGGTAATTCTTCGAAAGCAAATTTATTCATAACATGCATTTTGCTATGACTATTACAATCTTAAGAACCTTCATCAAACGAAATGCATTTATCCCTACGGCTTTCCAAACTCACCCTTCTGGATGGAACATGTATTATTTTAATCTCGTATATCCATTTTTATGACACCATTATTACCGCTTTATCGGCTAATTTCATTTTGGCATGGTGAAATATTCCAGGCAGAAAATGTTTATCAACGTGCGGAAGGAAGGAAGAGGATCGCAATAAAAATGAAATATTCCCATTATATTTCTTGCAGCCAGCGTTCATATAATGTTGTGTGTTGAAACTAACGCTATTATCCTGGGGGATATTTTTGCCCCCAGGATTGATATTTTCTGCACCTTTGGAAGGATCTGTGTTTAAATTCAGTAGGAGTGTCTGCGTCGAATAGTGCAAGCAAAGCAAACATATTTTTCCGTCTCCGTATGTTGCCTTACCTTCCGAGAGATTTCGAAAGAATTTCATCAGATCCTTAGGCCTCTGATGGCAGGGGAAACCGGAAAAATCCCAGCAAGATAGAAAAAGTCATGAAAATGAAATAGTGTATCTACAGTTTGCGAACGTGTTTGGAATTGGTATTTGGTCGTTTGAAAATCTCTCATAATACTTTATGGGCTATTACATTATTCGTTTCTCGATGGGGTCAAACTCGTAACGATTATTATATTGTTCTCTGTTTCCAATCCGTTTCCAGCTTGTCATGCGACTACAGAATTTCTGACCTTAAAGAGACGTGCCCGTCGAAAAACACCAATAAGATGAAAAAACATACCTTCACATAAATTAAAAATTCCAAGAAACAAAATGTAAGCAGCTGATTGCAAATTATCTGCATCTTGTGTCAGCAGATAAGCTTAAGTCTTGATAAGACTTCACTATATTTTTAATTATGCTGCAACACGACAAGGCTAATTGTATTCAGAAAGGCAAACACACAAGCTCTCAACACTTCACATCCCTACTATCTTGGTGACATCTGATATGGGATTTTATCGCTTGATCAGTAACAGGATAATGGATGTGGCGTGTTACGGAAACAGGCATCCACCTCTTATGTTACACGTCGCCTTCGGAATGAATACGTCTGCTCGAAAGGCACGGACAAAACGTCCTCATTTGTACAAAACGGTCAAAATTTAACAAGAAAATATATCACAATAAGCTCGCCTCGTACATTCACACAATGTGCCTTCAGGTCGGCACCACTCTGCAGAAAGAAGCGCTGAGAAGAAAAGAAATCCCCTACCTACCCAAAAACGGAAAGACAAAGTTGAGGAAATAAATAATGCGAACCGTTCTCAAATTACAAACAACCGAGATGAGATAATATATTGTTCACTTCTACTTAATAACTTATCAGATAAATCACATCTCATTTATAACACACCAAAAGGAAGACGGAAGAAGACACTGAGATTGCAGCAACAACAAGTACAAAGAGGCAGTCAAATCTGGCACAAACAGGACAAGTCAGACCAACGGCGTGTGTAGGAATTCAACATGGGTGGATATTTCAAAGTAGGGGCCCGGATAGCCGTAGCGGTAAACACGCAGCTATTCAGCAAGACCAAGCTGAGGGTCGTGGGTTCGAATCCCACCGGTCGAGGATCTTTTCGGGTTGGAAATTTTCTCGACTTCCCAGGGCATAGAGTATCTTCGTACCTGCCGCACGATATACACATGCAAAAATGGTCAATTGGCATAGAAAGCTCTCAGTTAATAACTGTGGAAGTGCTCATAAGAACACTAAGCTGAGAAGCAGGCTTTGTCCCAGTTGGGACGTAACGCCAGAAAGAAGAAGAAGAAGGATATTTCAAAGTATGGTAATTTCGGGTGAAATCTCGCATAATCTGGGATAACGCCCTAAAAGACATTGGTATTCACGTGTGTAGCTGGTTCTTTCTGAGCAAATGAATGAATAATATCCAAACCAACACCACTGGCAGGTAAATAATGATCTTTTCTTCACCATAGCGTTGTTACGTTAACGTGTAACGACATTCAAATATTCAGAAACAACGAGCTAAACACATGCTTACCAATGGCTTTTAGGGGGAGATCATAAGTTATGCAAGATTTGATCATTTTTCAAGGGGTTTCTTGTCTGTTTTCTAGAATGTTAACAATGCAAAACAGCTGAATGTAGGAAAACATGTACAAAGGTGAGTCTCATTGGTTCATGTACCGAGATTTTCTAATAAATGTCATTTAAGTACTAAAAATATTACTAGAATTAAAAAAATCAGGGGATTTTATTTCGGAGTGAAAATAATCTTTTGCCAATGCAATTCTTATTAGTAATATTTCAAGAATTTAGTGAAAAACGTCTAAATGTACTCAATTTCGTAAGGAATTAGCTGAATTTTGATTATTTCAATTAAATGAGCAAATTGACACGTTTGATGCTGAAATCTGGCGTGGGAATATATTTTAATAATCCTTGTAAACTCTCAGGTTTATACCATGTTCAAATCTTTGTTTAGAAGTAGTAGTTTATGGATCTTTCTCAATACACGTGATTCTGTTTCTGCATGGGGATGCGTACCGTGCAAAAAAAATTTTCAGTTCAAAATTTCGAAAACCGTGCAAAATAAGTAACACTAGTTCTCGACGTTTCAAGCAAAAATAAGGTTTTGGCGAAAAAAAATATATGGAAACTTTTTTAACACGGCCGTGTAAAACAACCGTGAGAAAACAGAATCGGGTATACTGCACTGTACCTAATTTTGTAGTTTAACATTATTTTCGTAGAAAAAAACACGACAAACAACATTCATTGCAGGTTACATTGATATTTATACTCCATTAGGAAGAAATTAAATCCTTTGACACGGTGATCAATTTCATCCTATTCATCAATTGCACCCGAATTTACGGTACTAAGTCAATACGACCAGCAGTTCAGATGATTATCCTGAATTGTACGAGTTGACAGATAACTTTGAACTATATTAATAATGTACGTTGGAAAATATAACTTTTTTAATTTGACAACCAAACCTTCATGTCAAACATTTTTGAATGTTTTTTTCATTACTAGAAGAGAAAGACCAATTGAATATCCTTTAGATTTGACAAATCAAGAGCGTTGAACGTAAAAGTTGTGCATTGATTTGGACCATTTGGTTCACATTTTTTTTTTTTTTCAAAAAGCTTACTGATAGAGGAAAATAAGCTAAGGGGACGATATCTGGAAGCTTTGGCAAGATTTTTATCCGGTTTTAAAATTAGTACAACCTTGTCCCTTTGTAAGGCCAACCAAAAATATTTGTTAAATATATTATCCAAAAATGATATGCTACTCTCTGGAAGTTTCATAATGAGGATATAAAAAAATACATCATCGCCAGGGGCTTTCATATTTTTTAGTTTTGTAGTAATATTTCTCTCTTCTCCTAAATCAGTCTCTAAATAATTCTTGAAAACGTTTTCTTGATCGAGAATGCTTTCTAAATCTTGAGTAACTTGATTTTAAATTGGACTAGTGCGTCTTAAATGAAAATTATGCGCGCTTCCAAACTGCATAGCAAGTTTTTGAGCTTTTTCGCAATTAGTTAGTTTTAATATATTCGAACTTTCTGAGCAGAATCTCAATAGAGAAACAAAAAAAAATAAATTTGAGTACCTTGTACCATTTAGTTCCATTCCTAATTGCTTATCTTTGTCAAATACACGTCTTCTTTGGTTGGTAAATGGCTGGGCATGGCGTACCATTGGTACCGTAAACCGGAGGCAAATTGATCACTATTTCACAACTTTTCGTCGTGTTACCCTTTGGAATTCAAATATTGTCAAATTTATTTCGGTAAAATCAGTACTTCATTGATCTCTATCAGTTTATGTAATCAATTTTTTATGAAATAAAATATAACATTCCATAAAATTAGTTTTAATATCAAAAATTGATAACGACACATTGGGGTGAAATTGATCACTATATAATAAAGCATATTTTAGAATGTAAAATTTCCCAATCTACTAAATTTGGGTCTCCTGAATCTAAAAATGATGTCAAAATTCTTACAACTCGTGTATGTAACCATATTATTGCAAAATTAAACTTTGTAAATCTGCATAATACGCCTAAATGTATGCAATCTCCCTTGAAATAAGCAAGTTATTCAACAATAAACGGTTTTATGAGCAAAAATTGTAATGCTGTGCGATTTCAAAAGTAGGTTTAGCGGTTCACACTGAAGCTTACACAACATTTTTAACACTCAAAGTTTGCATGCAGGCTTGGCACCAGCAGATTGTTTAGTATCGACATTTCCAACAGTATTGCTAACACCTTCAAAAACTGTGAATATTTTTATGCAAAACTGACCTTAATAAAAATGAAACATTTTAAAATCATCATTAGACATCTATCATCTAGAAAACATGGAATGTCTTTGATGCCAACGAAGTATTAAGCATTTTTGAACGGAATTGCTATTTGGTACTGACCTGTTCAAATTCACCCCAGTGATTAATTTGCCCCAGGAGTACGGTACCTCGCGTACTTGAAGGAATAAAATAGACCCCTCTATGCGGTCCTTTGCCTCTTGCCCAGCAAATCCTACACAGAAATAATAATCCATGCAAATTTCAGCGTACAATCATGCACATGAAGGGAATGCCATGTCTTTCGCAAATTTACATGACATATCGTGTTAAATACATCAACATAATGTAAATTTATGCGAATTGACGCGTAAATTCGCGACTACTCTGGCATTCCCTTCATGTGCATAATTTTACGCTGAAATCTACATGGATTTTTCTTTCTGTGTATCCCTACCTCCTCGCGGTACTGGCCGAGGTACGAGTAACCTCAGGGAAGATCTGGTAATCAACCCCCAAAGGGAACTTTGATCGTATGCTGACAGGGAAGGGGGGGGTTTGTTTGAGATTTAAACGCTCAGGTTGGCCAGGAGGAGGAGTTTAGACCGACTATTGGAAATTTCAGCGCCCACTGGCTGACGAACGAAAACGGCTTACGACTAATCGATTTCGCCGCCTCCAAGAATATGGCCGTTCGTAACACCTACTTCCAGCACAGCCTTCCATACCAATACATCTGGAGATCACCACAGCAGACAAAATCACAAATCGACCACGTTCCGATTGATGGAGGACACTTCTCCGACATTATCGACGTCAGGACCCATCGTGGCGCTAACATCGACTCTGACCACTCTCTGGTGATTGTTGAACTGCGCCCAAAACTATCCGTCGTTAACAACGTACGGTACTGACGGCCGCCCCGGTATGACCTAGAGCGGCTCAAGCAACCGGATGTTATAGCGGTATACGCGCATTACCGGAAGAGGGTGAGCTGGATGACGCCCCTCTTGAGGACTGCTGGAGTGAAGGCAGCCATCAACAATGCAGCTGAGAGCAACGTCGGATACGTGGGACGGAGTCGACGGAACGACGATGAATGTAGGCAGATTCTGGAGGAGAAGAATGCAGCGCGGGTGGTCATGCTGCAGAACGGGACCCGGCAGAACGTGGAACGTTATAGACGGAAACGGCAACATCAGACCCGCCTCTTTCGGAAGAAAAAACGCCGCCTGGAGGAGACGGAGTGCGAGGAGATGGAACAGCTGTGCCGGTCTCAAGAAACACGTAAGTTCTATCAGAAGCTCAACGCATCCCGCAACGGCTTCATATCGTGAGTTGAGATATGCTGGGATAAGGGCACATCTTGACGGACGAGAAGGTGGAAGCAGCACTTCTACGAGCACCTGAATGGTACTGAAAGCACAGGCAATGAAGGACGGGACAATGAAGGAAATGCCTTCGTCAAGAACAATAAAGCTGCTGGTAAGGGTGGTATCGGAGCTGAACTCATAAATATGGGTCCGGAAACGCTGGCCATTTGTCTGCACCGGCTGATAAGCACAATCTGGGAAACAGAATAGCTACCGGAGGAGTGAAAGGAAGGCAACAAGTTAAGTTGTGAGAACTTTCGAGCGATCACCATTCTAAATGCGGCCTACAAAGTATTATACCAGATCATCTTCCGTCGTCTGTCACCTGTATTAAACGAGTTCATGGGAAGTTATCAAGCCTGTTTCGTTGACGGCCGATCGACAACGGACCAGATCTTTACTGTAATCCAAATCCATCTACTTCAAGGCGGCATGCGATAGTTTCGACCGCGTAGAGCTATGGAAAATTATGGACGTGAACAGCTTTCCCGGGAAGCTCACGAGACTGATAAGAGCGACGATGGAGGGTGTGCAAAATTGTGTGAAGGTTTCAGGCAAACATTCCAGCTCGTGCCTGTTGTTCAATATTGCGCTAGAAGGTGTTATACGGAGAGCCGGGCTCAACAGCCGGGGTACGATTTTTACGAGATCCAGTCAATTTGTTTGCTTCACGGATGATATGGATATTGTCAGCCGAACATTTGAAAAGGTGGCAGACCTGTACACCCGCCTGAAACGCGAGGCAGCAATGGTTGGACTGGTGGTGAATGCGGCCATGACAAAGTAAATGTTAGCCGGTGGGGCCGAGCGAGCCAGGGCTCGCCAAGGGAGCTGTGTTACGATAGACGGGGATATGTTCGAGGCGGTCGACGAGTTTGTCTACCTTGGATCCTTGCTGACGGCTGACAATAACGTAAGCCGTGAAATCCGGAGGCGCATCATCAGTAGAAGTCGGACCTACTATGGCCTCCACAAGAAGCTGCGGTTAAAAAAGATTCACACCCGCACCAAATGTATCATGTACAAAACGCGCATAAGGCCGGTAGTCCTCTACGGGCATGAAACGTGGCATGGACGCTGCTCGAGGAGGACTTGCAAGCACTTGTAGTCTTCAAACGTCGGGCTTAGGATGACCTTTGGCGGTGTGCAGGAAAACGATGTCTGACGGTGAAGGATGAACCACGAGCTCGCCCAACTGTACGGCTAACCGAGTATGCAGAAGGTGGCCACAGCTGGAAAGATACAATGGGTAGGGCATGTTGCAAGAATGCCGGACAGCAAGTCTACAAAGATGGTGTTCGCGTCGGATCCGGTTGGTCACATCGAAAGATTTGAAAGTGTAAAGTTTCTCATTTTAAATAAGAGTGTAATGCTCTGGCTTGCAACCTAAATAATTTTTAGCCTTATTTGTAGTGTGCAGTATATTTGCCCTTTTGTTTTTGATCTGAGTTTCAGGTTTTGTTTGTTTCTAGGAGTTTCGTTATGTTCTTTTTTACAAAAATCTTAAATGTAATTGAATGAAATATTAATGTTGGATCATTGCGGGAAATACATTTCTTGAAAATTGAAGAACAAGTACGTTAAATTGTAAGGAAATTTAATATAAGTTTGATATATTCCCAATAAGTTATAAGTTAGGGGTCCGACGTATTGAAAAGGGACATTTTGGCA
Source organism: Aedes aegypti (assembly GCF_002204515.2). Lineage (NCBI taxonomy): Eukaryota > Metazoa > Arthropoda > Insecta > Diptera > Culicidae > Aedes > Aedes aegypti. The sequence goes on along the minus strand of NC_035108.1, from coordinate 236,228,949 downwards.
ATATTGAGTTTAGTGTATTGAAATATTGTGCTGTTTTAAGCATTCTAACAGTATTTTTAAGTGACATTTCCTATAAAAAAATATCATAATTCGTAGAATACATGCTAGTTTTTTGGCTTTTTTGGCAGCTCAAAACCGTTTTACTCGCAAGCAGGGTTTTCTGATGGTTTTAACGCACTTCAAACCTAACTTCTGTTAATTGAAACCTCATCCAGAACATTAAGCATAAAAGTTATAAGGTAAATTACCAATTAGAAAACACTAGAGACGTTTCGATACTTCCGATATATCGGAATATCGATAATTTGCTTTCGATATTCGATATTTTGATATCGATATTTGCTATTAAATATATCGGTGATATCGACATTTCCTTCCGATATATTGTGAACCAATGTTTGAATAACAATTGTAAGGGTTTCTACAAATACAATTTGTTTTGAGACGAAAATAACCATCAAAGATTTGCAAACTTTCAAAACCAGTTTTTTTTACTCAAAATCGAAGCAACATGCATGAACATCTATCATTGCATAGCACTTTCAATTTGTAATGCAATGATCGATCTTTATGAGGATTCCTCTAAATTTGAAGAAAAAAAAACGGTTTTTAATTATTCATGGTTTGTAATGATTGAATTATGGATTCTTGTGTCTTGAATAATTGAAAGTCAAATATAAATTGGTATATAATGTACCAAAAGAGGCTGTCTATAAACCTCGTGGTCATTTTTCTGATTATCGCATTCCTCCCCTTGTGGTTTTTCGGCCACACATTTTATTATGAACTGTGATTTTTGATCAGAACTTCCCTCCGACATTAATGACGACGTGGTTTATGGACGGCCCCAAAGAAGATATTTATGTCCCTATTGATCATGATACCGGTAATATTGAGGATTCAAAGTATTGTTTGCGAGTCATGGGAAATTAAATGTCAAGTAACTAAGCAATATTAATTTCTAAAATTAATTATTGAGCTGAAATCGAATTCAGGTTAACTTCTGCGTTCATGAGTCCTCTCATAGCGTAGTGGTAACGCGCACTAACTAGAGATCAGGGAGTCGTGAGTTCGATTCTCACTGAGAAGACGTGTAACTTTTTCGCAAAACTTTACATCAATTTGTCCATTTAATCCAATTGAAAATTATATGTAATGTTTAGCTTTTTGGTAGTTGTTAAACCACCACTCGACTGGTAAGCCGTAAACCACGATTCATAATTGAAAACAAGTATTAATTTGTTACCTTTCAAATATATCATATGATATTGAGATATATCGATATTTTAATTCAATATATTGGGGGTATCGATACTTTGATTCGAGAATCATATCGAATCAAATATCGATATTTCGCATATTGGAACGTCCCTAGGAAACACTAAAGCATCAAAGTTGTTTTCTGGGAAAAAGGTCCCCAAAAAACTCTGGCCCCGAGGCCCCCACATTTGTAAATCCGGTCCTGGTGATAAATCACTAGTTTTAAAGCAATTTTAACGCTCTTCTCAACTATTCCGTGTATCAACAAGCCAATACGTCGATTGGCAGTGACGATGCTGTGGCTAAGGTAACAAAATCAGTGAAAATGGCACTACCGCAACTATAGGAACACCCACAACTAATAGATCACTTACCCTACCAGAACTGTGGTAGGTGAAGAGAAGAATCATTTTGAAAGTGTTAGAAGTGGAGAACAGTTCACAAGGACAAATTATAGTACAGAAAAAAGAAAAGGATGATACCAAGAAAGCAGGTAACGTCGTAGAAGAATTGAATGTAGAAAATGATAATATTATCAGAATGAAACAGATGAGTAGGAGTGATAATGAGACCGAGAGATTGCAAAATAACCAATCTTTTCTAAAATAATAAAACAATAATAATAATAATAATAATAATAATAATAGGGGTACCTGGTCCAATTCGGACCCTGTTCTAATTCGGACCATCAAGCATTTCTCAATACTGGCGTAACTGTAGAGATCGTGAGTACCGTTGTTCTACCCACCGTCTGGCTTGGATCTAACTCAATAAATTTGACGCCTTTCAGTTAATACGTTTGACTTTTAAAATAGTTTGTTGTTTTGAAGTGCTCTGGTGTGCTGTCGGTTAGCATTTTTTCTAAGCTTCTGTAAGTGACCATAAATCTCCAATGTTTCTGTGTTATTTTATAATCGAATCCTCCAAGCCAAAACTTTCATCTGATCATATGGCTTTGATATATCTATGCACTGTTTGTGCTCAACTAGTTTGAAAATCACAAAATGTGTGTTGGTCCAATCCAGACCTTTTGATATGGTTCAAAAGGGACCTCTTGATTTTCAACGAGCACTCAGTCTATTCCAAGAGCTCCACCCCGTGAAAGTCTTCTCGGCTTGGTAGAAAATAACAAAAGTTGTAATATTGATCGATGATGTCTTTGTTTCTGGTGCGGTCAAGAAAAATTCTTCGAAACAATCTAAGAAATACGGTAGACCACCAAAATATAAAGGAATCAATAATCCAGCTACTTGAAAAGCATCTCCAGCCTATTTTGGATACGGCTTTCCAAAATAAATGACAACACGATACAAAAAGACGTTTACGATTGCTGAGAACCTTTTAGTTCACCTTTTTTTTAACCCGATATTTTCATGCAAAGTTTAAATGTGTTGAAACTTTACTGTATTCAAGACTTTTTTGAATGTATTTTGTCAAAATGACAAAAGCTCCAAAATATGTATGTTTTTTTTCGCGATATCTTCCATATATGATGGTCCGTTTGAAATTGAATTAAGGATGGTAAACTTTACTTAGATTTGAACCAGTTTTGGATTTCACTCTCATTTTTTTTCAAGAAATTCACATTTTACTTGAGCTAAATCTGACTCGAATTAAATTAAAATTTTTCACAAATTGGGTTTGATTTTTATGCTTGAGCTTACAGAAGAAATTCAATAAGCTTTGATACCAAACAAATCGGAGTTATATTTTATAACTACCATAGCATAAACGATAAAACTTAGGGTGGTCTGAATTAGAACATGGCGGGTCCGAATTGGAACAGGGTTGGTCCAATTCGGACCTTCTGGAGCATTTTGTTCAAACATGTCTAGTAATATCCCGGTAGAAGATATCTCAAAACTCTCTGAGAGAAAAGTGTACGTGCTGAATCAGGCGTTTACGTAAACATAAAACTTTTCATGTCGTTCATCATACTGAAAAGATATGGCCAAAAAACTGTTACTAGGTCCGAATTGGACCATGTTCCCCTAATAATAATAATAATAACAAATCTTTTCAAATATTCATCAGGGTAGCATCATTGAACGTAAGAGGATGTCTTAAAGATGAAAAAGGAAATGAAATAGATGAACTAATGACATTACATAATATAAATGTAGTGGCGCTACAAGAAGTTAACGGCTTGGGAGAGATCAACGACACAAAGAACTATAAATGGATAGCACCTATGAACAGGCCAAATAAAACTAGAGGTGATTAGGAAAAATGAATGAATGAATTGTCTTTATTAACGAGACTTTCAGCCCTTGGCTGGTTCGTCTCTTATTATGAAAAATGGGGAGATTTGGGGAATCTAAGAATGAGAAGCTCATCGATTATGTCGGCAGAAATAATTATTAATGATTGTTGTAATTGCTTTTGTTAAATATTCTTGAACCAAATAAAGCAGCCTACAATTTCTTAGCAGAACTGGGTACAGTAATCGGAAAGGATCATATTAGAAATAAAACACTAATTCTAGTAGATTTTAATGCCCATATTAGTCGTAATGATGTAGATGAGGAGGGTAGTCAATTTTTTGGAGATAAGTTAGGATTTGATACAAGCAATGAGAATCGAGAAGATTTATCATGTTTTTGAAACTACATATACTTATCAATATTTCTTCAAAAATTGGGATGAATACGAATGTAACATGGAGAATAGGAAAGAATGAAAGCCAAATAGACCATATAATATTACCCAAAGATAGTCACCTAAGAGTAAGATATGTACAAGAGTTTTGGACAAGCGGAAAAACTGACCATAAATTATTGATGGCTGGATTAACTTTTGAGAATAATCTTATCAAAAGTAATAGAAAAAGTGTAAGGAAAAGTGGGATTATTCAGCTCTGAAATATGATGTGGTAAAGAAAAAATATTGTGATGCTTTAACACAACACGATAACTATGAGGTTAGGAAGTGAGGAAAGAAATATATAAGCTTTATTAAGAAGTAACTGAATAATTGAAAAGGACCAGCAAATAAAGCATAGGAAACATCGAGGGCGCCTTTAATTCCTAAAAGGAAAAAAGCTTTAGGAAGATTGAATAAGGCCTTGAAATTATGGAAAAACATCGATTCTGAATAGGAAGGAAGAGTTTAAAATAGCAGAAAAAGATCACACAGAAAAAACTATTGAGAAGTTTTATAGAAATTTGAAGGACTTTGATGTAGGAGTAAGAATTAGAAAGTCATACATATTTTTGAAAGATTTTATGAAAAAAAAAGGTCTATGAAGAATGCATATATTCCAACTAGGTTATGGAATGAAGTTTTAAAACAGAGCGAAGGGCCTAAAGTTACTTTCTTAGAGAAGAACGATGTCTGTCCTTCGACTGAGCCTCCATTAAAGGAGGAAATGTCTTCGATCATTTTCAACTCATGTAATGGTAAATCAACAGGACCAGATGGGATACGAATGGAAATTATGAAGTACGCTGATGAGAAAACTTGCAAAGGTTTGGTTCTCATATGGCAGAGAATGTGGATAGACAATGTTATGCCTAAGAACCTTTCTTGTACAACTCAAATTCCAATTCCCAAGGTTAGTTGTCAGGGGCCCATATAGCCGTAGCGGTAAACGCGCAGCTATTCAGCATGACCAAGCAGAGGGTCGTGGGTTCGAATCCCACCGGTCGAGGATCTTTTCGGATTGGAAATTTTCTCGACTTCCCAGGGCATAGAGTATCTTCGTACTTGCCACACGATATACACATGCAAAAATGGTCATTGGCATAGTAAGCTCTCAGTTAATAACTGCGGAAGTGCTCATAAGAACACTAAGCTGAGAAGCAGGCTCTGTCCCAGTGAGGACGTAGCGCCAGAAAGAAGGAAGAAGGAAGGTTAGTTGTCCTAGAAAAGTAGAAGGTTTTAGAGGAATTAGTCTATGTCTTTGCAATATAATTCATAAGCCTTTTGCTTAATGGGTTAAAAACCGACTAAAGGAATTCACGGGATACCCAGGGCTTCATCAAGCACCGTTTACTGAAGCGAGGTCATCAGATGACCATATTTTCATTACGCGTGGAATATTAGAAGAGAACTGGAATGGAGGAGAGCAATTATATATTGCGTCTTAAGATCTCAGAAAGGCGTTCTATAATGTCAAGATATAGAAAATGAAAGACGTACTATTGAACTGAAAGTTTTAGTATGCTTAAATGAAGATAGAACTAGGGTAAAATTGAAAAAAAATCAATGGTGAGAAGAAATAAACAGAGGAAAAGGAATTAAGCAAGGGTGTCCAAGGTCCCCATTTTTATTCAATTTAGTTATGCAGAACGTATTAAAAGCAGTGGTTGAAGAAGTTCCTGAACGAAAATTGATGGAAATAGGATTATTAAAGCTACCTTTGATTTTAGTATTTGCAGATAATTACTAGGAGCCGAAATGTGAAAGCCTTGGAAGCATGTTTTTCAACAGTTTGGTAAACATTCTTCTACGGTTTAGAAATCAATGAAGAAAAAAGCCATGTTCTAATAATAGCTTCCATTAAAATGGGAGATTTTACAAGTTCAATTTGATAAATAATAAATCATACGAAACGTGTAAAACTCTGGACAATAGGCAAATTAATGTATAAAACAGTGATTGCACCAGCAATATTGTGTGGTACAAAAACAACTAGCAAAATACGAGAAAATAATCGTCAAGAGTATTTGGCATCATTGTACGAAAGAAAATGATAATAAATTGAATATCAGAAAAAAAATTAAAATAAATAAAACAATAAATAGAAACATAAGAGTAGGGATAATAAGTTATTGTGGCCACATTAAAAGAAGACCACAAAATCTTCCCTTGAAAATGGCATATAGATACAACGTGGTTTATGGATACTGGACAGCCTCTAATGTTATTAAAAGAGACCTGTCTCCTGTCCAAACTTAGAACAATTCTCGATTACTTTTTCAAATCGACGTAAGTAACTTTCATATGGTTTTGAGGAAGTTAATTAGAAATAATCACAACCTTCATTCTAAAACTGTTTTAAAATGAATCCCCTTTTTAACATTTTTTGTACCGTGTACGTCGCTTAAATTTTGCATGCAATCAGCTTGCGTTAAAACTCATAGTAGTTCCTATCACTTCCCACAAAAATTGTTTGACAAAATGATAAGCCGTTCCATCAGTTACTTACGACGTTTTTGTACCAGTGTAAAATCGACTCAAGTAGTGTTTTGTTTTGATTCGTGGTTAAGTCACTTTGTCTTCCATACAACGGAGCGATTAGGATGCAAAAGTGGAGAATCTTACTTTCGTCGTTTTGTAAATCCGGAAATTAAACTTTCTTAAAGTGAAAAATCGAGTTGGTTTAGAGCGGAACGTGTAGAATTTCGTCTTTGAAACACGTAGGATTAATCAATTAAGTTTGTTAACTTTTTTGACTTGAGTCTGTTTGAATAAGTCTTCGAGAATTGATCACGTTTCGCGTCAACCTTTGCTTCCTCACTTAAATCGAAAAACCTAGGCTAGGCTGCTTTGATTTGCTAAGCATAAAATTTGTTCAAGGCATTAAAATGATTGCTCGTTTTGAAGCAAATTTTAAATATTCTCTATTTTACGTTTGAAAGAATGCGTGTATTCCAAAGAAACGATCTTTTCTATATGGCTAGTTAAGCGGAAGAATTGCGTCCTGTTGTTTTGGAAGGAGCCTTCCTTTTATTCGTAATAGCAACCAGAGTTTAAATGTTTCAAAGGAAAGTCGCTTATGTTAAATTTTAAACGAAGCCAAACCTTAAATTTTCAAAAGCACGGATCTGGAGAACCAAAGTGCTAGTGACCAGCTAGTGACCAATCGATTAAGTTTTCAGCTTAAACGGATGTTTGGTTCTCCAGATTCGTGCTCTTGAAAATTTGCGGTTTGGCATCTATTCATCTTCACCTTAATCTACATTTGACCGAAATATATTACGATCTTAAAACATCTGAAAAAAGAGCAAAAACCGCCGCACTGCCCATCCATGTGCACGATCCTGGAATACACCAATCTAGACCGGTGCGCAAAGTGAGAAAGAAACGAAGGAAACCCGCTTGTACAAATTTTTCATCCACGCTGAGATTTCACCAAACACGATAAACATAAACCTAAAATCCCATAAAATACGAAACCGAAATGTGAAGAATTCATTATTCCTTTTTATCTTCTGTTAATTCCTTTTCCTACTAAGCCGTGGTCTATACATTTCCTGCTCAGCGTGCAATTATTTATGATCTGTTTTCTGTGCCCGTTCTCCACGAATTGGGCTTTATGCTGCCTGGGCTTCGCCACGTTGAATGCGGTCTGTCTGGTTTGGCTTGGATGCAGAGATTGCCAATTCTTAGGGATCCCAAAAGCCTAATAAATAAAGGCTCTCAAGCATATGTTTACTCTCGTTTTATTTTTTTATCTCCGGCTCCTTTTCTTTTGAGTAATATTTTTGTAATCTTTTCCCTTGCAAGCGAAAAGCAGCACTTTTTCCCTCCCCATTTTTATTGTTTAGCAGCACCTTGTCAGAACCCTGCCGATTTTTATTGTCAGAACAATGGACTTGTGCAATAAATTAAGCCCAGGTCTAAGGACCCATTGGCAATGATTGTATTACTGCACATACTTCTTTGAAAAAACGTGATTGCGAACAGCGTGGCGCTGTGGGCAAAAGACGTCGTCTGATGAAATATATCTCCCTAGCTGGGTGCTGACTGTGAGGTAGGTCCGCAAGTGGTCATCACATTGCATTTCTGCTGCAGACTCACGAGAAATGTACGATCGCACCTTGGGTGCACGACTTTTTACAAATGAGGAAAAATGCGATACCATATTTTATTGCTCTGCAATGTTATAACTCAGTTGCGGTATATTTAGCAGCTGTTGATTACAAGCACTCTTGAACATCTCTCTCCCCAATGATGTAAAGTCCGAGTAAAATACAATGTATGTGATTTGCGTTTTAGTTTAAATGGAAAACAGATATTAATGTACGACGTCTCTGGCTTTTATTGTAGGTTTCTGTTTGAGCTAATTACTGTGATCAGTTCGGAAACTGATTATAATTCCTTCCAAACATTTTGTAAGCATATCAGTCTATAGTCCCTTATTTTAGAGAATTATTGATACCGTAAAAAGGGGTATCTTTGATAATGCGGGTAACTTTGATAGTGCGTTATCCGCCACAAACTAAACGAAATATCATAATTTCTGTTAATCGGTTAAGCAAAACGAATGCAAAACTAAAGTATATTAGTATGGCACTTCATGTAAGAGCTGTTTTCGTTTGAATCAAGAACATTTGAGGTTTTATATACGAATTTAAAAATTGAAACGATTTTAGCATTTTCGAAACGCTTACAAACAATCTGTTCTACGATCACTATTTGATATAGTTTTCAATAGTTAGTCACATATCTTTGACAGCTTAGTTATCATAGAACTTGAATATGGTCTCAAATCTCTTAGCGAATATCATTTTCAAAAACTGGGACCATTTTTGAAATCTAAGTCAGAAATTTCCATATAACGTTAAACACCTGGAGGTATGTAATGCCCTATAAATATTACGTAATTCATTCAATTTTGTTCGATTAATGCTCCATTATCGAAGTTACCCCAAAACAGGAAGCCGACTTTGAAACAGCGATTATATTAAAAATTATGCATCCATTCAAAATAAATCTTATGGCAACCTATCAACTGGAATCGACAGCTAGGACCCCAGTACTTGTTTTCAAAATATAAACTCTAATTCTTTGAAACAGCATGCATAAATATTCAAGTACCGTAAAACGGAGTATCTTTGATAATGCGGGATCCTTAGCGAAAACCAATTTTACCAACTGATTTTTGTACAGTCACCCCACAGTTATGGATAGCACACTTATATGGACCATAGTTGAATTAAGACACAAATATCTCATCAAATAGAGTTGTGATTACGCAGAACACATTTTACCTACGTGAACCATAATTCTGTACAGCATCGTAATCAATTATAATATGCTTAAGCATATTTTTTCCGTCCGTAGGAAATAAAATGTCAAACGTATGCTTTCACTAGCACATCGTTTGTTTACCTCGCAGATAAATTGCTGTCATAGTGTTTTGATCCATAATATGAGTCGATTTGATCCATAATAAGGATCCTCCTCTTCCACTGATCCACATCTGTTGGGTGGACATCGTTTGAAATTTCTATCGAAATCGACTCTTTTTTAAATGTTTTCTCAAAAACAACTTTATTCTGCAGTGCCAAGGAGGTAATTTTGTTCTGTTAAGCGTCACCATGTTTTTTAATCACATTTTGTTCTGAAAAATGACCCTTAGTTGACTCATAACTGTGAAGTGACTGTAATCTAAGTCAGAAATTTCCATATAACATTAAACGCCTAGAGGTATGCAACGCTCTTTGAATGTTACGTAATTTATTCATTATAACTCCATTATCAAAGTACCCGCAATATCAAAGATACCCCGTTTTACGGTAACCCCAAACGAGAAAACCGACTTTCGATTATATGAAAAATTATAGCACCATTCAAAATAAATCTTTTGGCAATCTATCTAAACGTCTAAATCATTATAACTTATAATGTTTGGATATCTATTCCAAAAGAATGAAAGAATGGTTCTGGTCCCTGCGCGGGAAATACCTGAGACTCTTTTAGTTAGGTACCTACTTTGGTTCCATTTGGTCATCAAAATAATCAAGGAATGTTCACCGAAGACACTCGTATTGTGAGACATCTATGTTTTAGTAGATTGTACCCCGTTTGGCATAAATTCGTTTGGCATAAAGTCGTTTGGCATAAAACCGTTTGGCATGAAGCCGTTTGGCATAAAGTCATTTCGCATAATGGCCGTTTGGCAAAATGATTGACTTAAAATAAACATCGGCATTGTTCAAGCTTTTACCAAATCAACACCACCGAGCCAATAGCAAAAAAAAATTTGGTAGGTTCTAAGCAAGCGTGGTGTTCGTTCAGAGATATTCCAAGCTAAGAATTTCAAAAAATGTTGTGACATTAGAGAACATTACTAAATAAAACTCATGACTGGTCTCTAGATCTCAGAACAAAGAGTATCTTTGAGCTTGTTGCGAGATACATACTTGAAAACAGGCAAAGAAAGTTCGCAGTTATTCATCAAGGGAACCTCATAGAATATTTTGCTGCAGATCAAGCTTTGTCCCAGTTTGGACGTAACACTCGATGAAAATTACTTGATAAAAGAATGGATTTTTTTTTTGTCAAAAGCTCTTATCCACAGATCTAGCAATGCGACCTTATGCAAAAATATCCTATATACGAGAGCAGATTATTTTTCGTTTAAAATGTTTAAGGCTCTAACGCAAAAAAAAAATCTTTTCACAGCATAGCTTAACGTTCAACGCTCCGTCATCGCAATCATCGTCATTGTCGAAACTTCAAAAGCAGTTTTTCTGTTCAAAACTGAAAATTATTCGATGAAAATGTGTTCACTGTGTTTCGGTTGGATTTTTTTTTTTTCTATTTTTATTAACGAGATTTTTAGCCCCCTGGGCTAGTTCATCTCGGGACCAACGGCTTTACTTCCCTTCCGAAGGAAGTCGTCACTGAATTTTTTAGTGACTATCTCGGGGATGGGATTTGATCCCAGGTCCTCGGCGTGAGAGGCGTGTGCTCTAACCCCAACACCAGGTCCGTCCCCATTTCCGGTTGGAGAATAGAATACAATGAACACATTTTCATGTAAATTTTCCTGATTTTGAACGAAAAAATTGCTTTTGAAAATTCCGAAATCAATGACGGATCCTGCCCCCTTAAATGAACAACACATCTTTAAAAGAAAATATTTGTGGCAAAACTTTTCAACGGTTCAATATACATTCTAATTTAGGAAGTGTACATCAAAAACACCGTCTATTATCGAGAGAAGGGAAAATTTGTGATTTAAATAATATTTTTTATCGAATATCTCGGAAGGAGATCACGCGTTTACTCCACAAAATGTATATGTTGAATATTGGCAGGTTCTAAAGTAATTATCATTCTAACAACACATCTGGCAAGAATTGATAAAACAGTAAAATACAAAAAGGTTAACATTTAGCTTTACTAAATAATAAAAGTTGAAACAGTATAAATATAAAGAACAGCCTATTTTTAAAGAAAGCAGAATTTATTATTAAACCAATAGAAGAATGGACGCCAAAAAATATTGCGGCATAATAAAACGAAAAGACTTAAAAAAAATTGCGTTCAGAATCATCGAAGTGATTGTGCTACTTTTCCCCGAATGACTGGATTCCTAGAAAAGTGGTGACGTCAGTCAAAAAAAGGAAGTATTCTGTCATTCTCGGCTGTACACATGTTGGAAAAAATGCTGAGGACGGTAAAACTCGAAAGAACCGCCAATTAAATAAAGAAGGGTGCATATTAGATGGTCAGTTCGTTCACCACCCTGAAATGCATAAAGCTACGGCAATTATAAGTGCCACAAACTTTTCGGGGAATTGGGCTAGTCGGGGAACTGGCATTCGGGGAACTGGCGTTCGACGAAACGACATTCGGGGAACCGACATTCGGGGAAAAGTAGCACAATCCATCGAAGTAACTGCAGTAATCGATTTCTCTTTTCGCTGATAATTTGAGCAAATCATTGTTATCGATTGCCGCCTTTTTGTCAGTCGGAAACAAATAAATAATTAAAAAATATAGCCCAAAGAACAGCCTATGCATAAAAGAAGGAGATATTTATCGAAATTTAAAATTAATAGATTTCATACCTATAATTATAATTACATCATATCTAGCTTAGCTTAGCTTACACTGACTACACATATCAATGGTTGCTATTCCGTGATTAACCGAAGTCAGCGAAAATGCACAAAGAATCAACTAGACGATCGGCTTGGATTGGCCATAATCTTCTTCAGTGTGCATAATTCAGTGCCTCTATTTATATATGGTCAATAACGGCGCCGGCCACGTCCTTGCAGTCAGGTGGGATTGGAGGAAGGAATGTTAGTGTGTAACCTTTGCTATTTGGAGACCGTGTTTGCCTCTGCATATCCACAAAGGTTACTGGGAGGGATGTTTGTTAATGAGGAGGATCGTTGGGTCACAGGATTCACTTTGATAAGCGATTAGACCATGATAAATGATTATTGGTGAGATATAAACATGCTTATATGTAAATATAATATTTTCATTTGATATGAACAATATCAATATAGAGAAAAATTATGCCGACACATAACGTGACGAACCTTTCAAAGTTTGTTGAATAAAGTGAACCTTTCGCACTCCTAGTGTCGAACCATTCAAAGTTTTTTTTAATTATAAAAATGAAAGTAAAAGGAAAAAGGTGTTGTGAAAAAAAAAATTGACATAAATAATTTATAAATCAGAGTTTATGTCGACACTCACAGTGACGAACCTTTCATAGCTTGTTGAAAAATCATATTTACGTCTCACCGTTGTAACGATTAAAGGTGCAGTAATACATATTTTATGAATTAGAAATAGCAGCATGAAACGAGCTCACCAATTGATCCGTCATCCTTGAGCAGCAACAATCAACTTTCAGCTTCACTCGTTTGCTCGGCTATATAAAAGCACCCAGAGAAAATAGGCGCTCGACCGAGAGGAAAAACAACTGACGACTGCTCGGGCTTTTTTGACGCACTGCCCAGGAGCAAGCGTCAACGTCGAAAGATCAAAAAGAACTAATCGAATGCGGCGCTTTTTCACTTTACTCGACCGACGTGCGACATGTTTGATCCTGCCCTCATCGCCGGCTCCCGCAGGACCAGGCGTCAAGGTCGAAGGATCAAACACAACTCTATAATTATAATTACATCATATTTAGGAAAAAAATATTAAAAGGAGGGTAAATTTGTGCTATATATAAAAATCTTCAGTGCAAAAATTTGTTCCAATAGCGAAAATCAAAAGAAGAATTAATATTTGAAAGAAGGGTAATTTCTGGATAAATAATCAAAAACTATTGGCAATAACTTTTCTAATATGCTCAAATTTATTCAAGAGCGAATTATTGTTGAATAAACTGTCATTTTGTATCAGTTGACTCCAAAACAAGCCTGATGTCATAAGTAAGATTCAATAAAAACGTAAAAACGAAAAATTGAGAAATTCTTGGTTTCAGACTAATAATTCCAAACAAGTATTATGCCAAACAACTTTATGTCAAACGGTTTTATGTCAAACGACTTTATGCCAAATGACCTACCACCGTTTTACCAAAACTAATATTGTAATGATAATTAACACAGCGCAACAAAAATAACATTTTTGCATGGATGTCTCCATAATCAAATCTCACCGTTTATTATCATACTGGCGTATCTACAGTGATCGATTTCGTTATCACACAATCGAGGTTATTACAAGAAATTTAATAAATTTTTATAATTTTTAATATTACAGCATGACGAACACCCTAAGCTCATTTTACCGGAAATCGGTGAATTTCACTGTAATCTCAACAGCTGAACAGTTCGGTGAAATAAAACACCGTTATTTCGTCGGAATTTGACGGATTCCGGTGTTTTTTACCGAATACTGTAAAAATTTACCGTACTCCGTTAATTTATTTTACCGAACTGTTCAGCTGTTGAGATTTCAAGGAATCCGTAAAACAATTTAAGCGTGAAGGACGATAAGTACTTAAGTAAAGAGATAATATATCAGTCGAGTTCTATCTTCTGCGGATACTTGGTCAGAAGACAGAACTCGACTGATACATTATTGACTTTGCAGCACTAAACCGTAGTCGCGCTTTGACCATACGATGCGAAGTTTTTGTGCGAAGTAACTGTCAAAGCGATATGACAACCTGCTAATGACACTGCGCTGTGATGAAACCTATACCGTCTGAATGTAAATAAACAAATCTATTATATAGTAGAGTTTCTTTCGGATTGCGAAAACGAAAATATTTCAAAATGAGCAACGTTATTATCAGCAACGTTCAATGGAAGCACGCAAGCCCGAATACAGTGTACCACGCTCTCAACGGACACTACTTTTTCGGTATTTCAATAAAGAATCTGCCTCTTATTTACGGAAAGAATTTGCCAACCATCTGCGAGTGGATTTCAAAATACGAGAAACATGGATATTTCACCCGTAAACAGCGCAATCAGGTGTACACAAAATTTGGATCGATCATGCGTCAGAGGGTCATTGATTTGTATCGGAAGGATCCAATACTCTTCTTGGAAGAAGCCAAACACAAGTTTCAACTGCACTCCCATCAATCCATCAACGTATCATCAATCTGGGTGATTCTTCATGAGGCAGGGTTTCCATGGAAGTCCATCGAGCGTCGAGCAATCCAGATTCGTGATGTTGAAATTGTCTGTATTGTGAAAGAATTGTTATCTATTCAGTGGGATTTATACAATCTTGTGTTCCTCGACGAGGTAGCTTTCGACAAATGAGACATGCTACGAAACAAAGGATACGGCGTTGTTGGACAGAAAATTATTTACCGAGGAGAATTCTGTAGAAAACCTCGGGCATCCTTTCTTTAACAACTACCGAAAAGCTAAACATTAAATATAATTTGCAATTGGGTTAGATGGACAAATTGATGTGAAGATTTGCGAAAAAGTTACACGTCTTCTCAGTGAGAATCGAACTCACGACTCCCCGATCTCTAGTTGGGGCGCGTTACCACTACGCCATGAGAGAACTCATGAACGCAGAAGTTAACCTGAATTCGATTTCAGCTCAATAATCACGTGATCCTTTTTCGCAGAAAGCGTTGTGTTTGGATGGGCATCTAATTCTTCCGAAAGAGGTGCACTTTGCGGTGTGACAAACCCGCATGTTCAACAATACCCAGGATTCCATTCTGTTTGGATTATGGATGGCGCAAGAATCCATTGCGAATATAATTCTATACCTACGCTCTATTGGGATTATTCCAATATTTCTTCCTCCATATTACCCGTTTTTTAACCCGATCAAAGTAGTTTTTGGGTTGATGAAGCAGTTTCTCAGGAAACATCATCATGAAAACCCCTTTAATTTTACGAGACATTTGTGGACCAGTTGTTAGATTTTAAACCTTTTCCACAAAACACATTTTCGAGCATTGTGGATACTTTGGTGGTGGAGTTTTCCTACCTGAAAAAGGATTCGGTCAAGATCCGAAAGACATGGATTGCAATAGCATGCCGTATTGATTCAGTTATAGAGACACGCATATAGAACGTTCATATTGGTTTAATTCAGTTTCTTGTAACTCTTGTAACTAAGAAACAACATATAGGAATTAATTTCCAAGTCCAAATCTCTTAAGCATGGTCTGTATCATCGCAGTCCCTAACCCTAGATGCAGATACTCAGATGTAATTCCGCAGGCTGTAATGTTGATTCCACAGCATCAAACACCTCAGATCCAGCTGAACCTCTCGCTTTCGTCGCACTTAGTCTGTTCGAGACTCCTTGTAAAGTGTTGAGAGCCAATGATACATCTTTCTCCAGATCCGCTACCTCCTTTGTCCATCCAGTATTCACAACATTATTGGCCACGATCATCCTTCGATGCATAGTAGTATGTAGTCTCGCTGATTCAGATACTGCTGCCCAGCGACAATATTTTTCCAGCTCAAGAGGAGGGGCACTGGCAAGCTTCAGACGATCACGTTCGTGTGCTGGTGATGAGTTTACGTAATTCGCCCACAGCAGCCAGGAACTGAAATGTCCTTCGATGTCCGGATGTGACGCGCGGAGTTCAGTAGCAAGTGCGGAATCATCACGCGTGGGAGTGGCACCTGAACGGGATTTTGTGGGGAAATCAGCACGCGATGAAGTTTTTGGTGCTGTGTATTCGTTTCCACATTTAGGGAATACACGTACATAAAGATTTTTGAAACTCTTCCTCGCCACAACCGTAACACAGTCGAGGTGTGATACTAGTGATAGAGTAGAGTTTTTTCTTGGTTTGATCCTGGAGCATCACGAACTCACCGATGTCTTCAAAATCTGGATGTTCTTTGTCGCACCACGGCGGTACCTCATCGTTGAATTGCACTTTGCGAATAACATGGTTTCTTGCGGTGCTCCAAATACATCGTAGTACATCATCCACGGAATCGCCAAAGATATCTCTGGAAGACATTTGCCCGGGACGAAGCTGGCTTCGGAATAGCTTACGGAAAAATGTTGCTTTGAAGGAGAATACATAGTTCTCGCTCGCTCCAGCATCCGAGGACTTATCGGCATCATTCAATACTGTTTCTCCCACGACGTTATTCTGACCAACAGAATCAACTGAATCATTCAGGGTTTGGTTTACATCAGGCATAATTTCTTAGATGTATGGTTGATTTCCTTCAGAGGTGCCTTCCAGGGGATTCAAAGAACTCTTCGCTATCAAATGATCTGTAATGTAATAATGCATTTATTATTGTTTGTGACAAAAAAGCTTAATACAATTTAGTATATTTTCCTACCGATCCGTTATTCGTTTCGTATTCCACTAACTTTATTTTTTCAACGAAAACAAACTTCTCTGGAAGATGGGCTAAAAACAAATCACTGAAATGCCAATTCGAACCAAGAGTAAACAACAGTTGCACATTAAATGGCGTATAGGGAACTAAAAATAAAATGTTACACATTTAACAGATTAAATTAACTTTGCAATTATTTTGATGAATAGTTGTTCCTTTAAATGAATTAGAGCAGTATCATATACGTATATAGGTAAACAACAAGATTTGGTGTGCAAATATTAACCCTCTAATACTCAAATTTTTATTTTCGATCTAAATATAATTTTTCGTTATCTAAAATCGTTCTAAACACGTTTTGGACAATGATTTATTTTTATTCACGAATTTGTGAATTTTGGTGTTTGATTTTTATAATTTTTATTTTTGAACATCCCTATCCTTTTTTATTTTTTCTTGAGGCCTCTTCTAAATACTGATTTTTGGCAAGTAATAAAAATTTAAGTTTTCAGGATACTTTTAAAAATTTGAATTTTTTAATTTTTTCCTGTGATATATTTTATTTTCCGTGTAATTAACGGAAAAACAGGTTTAAAATTATTTTAATACCACCAAGCTCTTCTTCTGTAATAGGTTGATCGTTGAAAAATATAAAAGGTTCGCATTTTTGTATACCACGTTAAATGAACCCCAGGCATTTGTAGGTTATATAGGAATAAAATTTTTCAAACAATTTTCAAAAATAGAACAAAGTTTCAAAAGTCATAAAAAAACTTGTCTTATATGCATGTTATGAGTCAAGGTTAAAGCCACTAATAAAATCATTTTGATTTCTGAGCTATGAAAAAATACACAAAATTCCAAAGTGTACCCCGTTTAAAGGCGGGGTTTTGTTTTAGAGGGTTAACATTTCATCTTGTTATATTACAATTTATGTGCATTCACAATTTAAAATGTTTTATCTCACTAATGAGTACTATTTTTTAGCTATGCAAATAAGTTTCCAACTCGCAGACTTAATTGCAATCGCTATTTGGTTTTAATCAAAAAAGTCAATATCTCTTTATAAAGTACTTATCGTCCTTCGTCATGCTGTAATTAGCTAAAAACAGCAATGAAAAGAAATCGATCACTGCAGTTACGTCCTTATGATACTGAACGCGAGAAATCATGAGTCTGTAGTAAATTTGGGATTTCTGACTCTATTGCCGCTCTCGGAAATATTTCAGCACTTCTCAATTTTAACCTTCCTTTTGCATTTGGGTCATTTTAAGGGTTAAGAAGCTGTAACTTTGTAAAGAAAATATAAATAAAATCTGATATTTTCTGACTTTTCCTTACTTCTGGAAACGATCATATGCGTGCTAAAAGAAGCTTTCAGCGACCTCTATGAGCGACGCTACATAAAAGTGAAACATTATGCATTCAGGGTCAAAAATGATCCACGACTTTAAAACGCTCTCAAAAATCAATTTTTGAACCGATTTTCATTCTTTTAGCTTTACAATGAAAGATGTGGAATTCTAGAATTTTTTGTAAGTATGGCCATTCTGGGCACAAAGGCCCAAGAACGAATCTATGGCAAAAGGTCGAAGGGACAAAAGGTCGAATGGACAAAAGGTCGAATGACAAAAAAAGTCGAATGGACAAAAGGTCGAATGACAAAAAAGTTCAAATGGACAAACATTTAGGAAGAACAAAAGGCTATACTCTTTAGATAAACATGCAAGTTATCACAAGCGCTACAGCTAAAACAGACGTAACAAAAAGCGCATATTTTCAGAAAGACCATACTGAGGGAGGATCAATTTCAGCTGGACAACGATCTTTTCGGGTTGAAATTTTGTTAGACTGTTCAGGTCGTAGTGCATCCAGAGTTACTGTGTACGTGTTGTAGCTTTATGTGCAAGAGCCACATTCCTTTAATGCTCACCCGTGCACTGTACATTTTAAGACCTATGTTGGTGTTCCTAGCTTTTTAGGGTAATTTCTTAATGCGTCTCATGCGCTTCGTCACATACGTTGTTCAAAAACAGCACAATAATTGATGTGAATTGATTGACTGTATCATGTAGACCATCTAGACACCTGCATAATGAGGTTAAAATAGCTGTAGAGACTCTTCGTTACTGAGCAGTTGTTTTACAACTTGGATACCGATGGCGAGCGTAGCAGCGTAGTGCATGTGTTGAATCTCCACTAGCGCGCGCTTTAGAATTTTTGTGAACCTAGCGCAGCACACTACGATTCTGATGCGTTAAAAGGCGGTTTGGTTGGAGACTCGTTAGTTCATTTATGTTCTCCTGGTAATTATGTACCGTTTTGATTCATATTACGGACAGCTTCAAATTCCGGACACTCTCGTTTGTATGGGAAACATTTCACACGAAATGTTTCAATTTTCGCCGTCCAAAAGTTCTCATTTTCGAGGCTTGTTTTATTAGGTTTTTTCCAAAAATATCATTGCAAATTTATGATGCCCAACTACCGTTTTGATTCATATTACGGACACTTAAGGCCTCAGTGAAGTATAACTCATCAGAAAGCATATCAAATAAATCATTCTGCATGATTCCTCAGCGTTGTCAAGCCTTCAAACCAATAAACTTTCGAATGGTGGGTGAAGATTTTCATTCCGCTACATAAATAATTTCAAATAAATAGAAATGTGTGGACTTTTCATGATTCTTATTCCGGACACTTCCTTACTTTTGTCTCATAATCCGGACACTTTGATTCGAATTCCGGACAGCTCATGAAAGTCATAAATATAAAAGTCAAATCATCAATTGAAATGGGCAAACCACTCAAGAGGCGTCTAAGGCAGTTAAGCATTTTAAATTTTCATAGGTATCTATGGATAATGTTAACTAAAATGAGCCTAGAAAGTGAGAACTTTCGAATGGCAAAAATTGAAACATTTCGTGTGAAATGTTTCCCATACAAAGTAGAGTGTCCGGAATAAGAAGCTGTCCGTAATATGAATCAAAACGGTACCTTAGACGACTCTTAAGAGGTTGAACGATTTCAATTGATGATTTGACTGTTCCATTAATGATTATCATGAGCTGTCCGTAATTCGAATCGAAGCGTCCGGAATATGAGGCAAAAGTGAGGGAACGTCCGGAATAAGAATCATGAAAAGGCCACACGTTTTGATTTATTTAAAATTATTCAAGTTGCGGACGCGTATTCTTTACCCACCATCTGAAAGTTAAGGGCTTCCGACGCTCGATAACGCTAAAAAATCATACAGAATGATTTATTTTGTATGGTCCAAGCTGGGTAATACTTCACTGAGGCCTTAAGTGTCCGTAATATGAATCAAAACGGTAACTCTAAGTGCATCGATGTGCATGCAGCTCGATGTGCTATGTGTTAGAATGCCGAGTGCTGGAATGCAGTAATAGCGGCTGTACTGGAATTATAGCACCTATGGCGTACCGCCATGAGTCGATTCCAGAGCAGAGGGTTCGCTCTGCCGAGGCTTATTCCCTGTAACAATGTTCAAGACGGCTAGGAGAAGCATTTTGCCTAGGCTTTTTCTGCTGTATGAAATAGCCTCTCCCCGTAGTAAACCCAACAGGTGATTCGGAAGAGAAATCAGCCTGAGTCCAAAAGTAATGTATGTGTTTTCTATAAACCTCCATTCAGAGCATGGGTAGGTCGTCGGTGGTTTGACATCACACCTGCATTCCTGGAATTATCTTCTAACGGTTCGGGTTGCAGATCATCTCATAATTAAAAGCATGATGCATAAATGCAAAATGCTCTCAGTAAATGCTAGAGTAACTGAGAAGCAGATTCTACCCTGGTTGGGACCTAATTCCAGAGAAAGGATGATTATTTTTTCCTGATGCTAATTTCAATCAGTCGAAACCAACAAGCTGATAAAACTCTAATGCAAAAACAGAAAAACTTCAAAAGAAGGAAAATCCTTTGTTGGACATTCAATTGGAATGCCCATAAACACTGTAAAGCAGGCCTGCCCAACGTACGGCCCTCATTTTGTGCGGCCCGCGGAGGGATCGAAGATTCTTCTCATAATTGGCCCGTTGACTGTTCTACCAACCCGAAGAGCATACCAAGACTAACCGTTTTAACTTACATTTTAGTTTTAAGCTAACAGCTAGCTCGGTAATTGTTTATATTGTGAATGATTTGAGTTCTTAATTTAAGAATCTGGGCATTTTGCAGCTAGATTTAAGCACTGTCGATTGCAGTTTTTATAAAGGTTAAAATTGTTCTACATATAAATCTGACTTGAGGTAATGATTTGAGGTTCAATATGAGAAAAAAACACAAATATCAGATTAATATTATTGGGATTACAACAAAAATAATCCTACCGTGCCTTCTTTCAACATTCAGTGAATGAAGCCTGCACATAACTCATTGTCAAAAGGATACATTTTCAAACAAAATTTCACTAAATCAAGGCTCAAATTTTCACAGAATTTTGGAAGTAAATTTTACTAACAGCTGGGCGTGATTTAAAACGTTATTTTCTAAAATCCTGGGAAAGGTTACCATATAACACCATATAGGATTTTGACATAATCTTAAGCAAAAAAATGAAAGAGATTTGAGCTGGTTTGTTTTTGTATACTGGTAGGCATTTACAACGTTTTCAAGAAAGGGTTCCGGAATGATTATTGGGTGAGATATTGAAGGAATCCTAGACACGATTCTTGTAAAATCCTGAAAATTCCTACCAAGAATTTCGTAAAAGCTAGTTCAGGGTTGTAAAACATTCTGGGCCATTCTGATAATACTAGATTGGATTCAGGAAGAATTCGGAGTATGATTTTATATTGTGTATTTCTTTCACTAGTGGACTGCGAAGTGCGGCTTCATAAGCGCGAAAATGCGACTAAAAGGGCGGGATTTCATCGAATCATGTTGGTGTCCTCAGAGTACTTATTCTTTATAGTGTGATGAATAACCCCGCTGAAGACACCGACTCAATTTGATGTAATCGCGCACTTTTATTAGCATTCCCGCACTTGTGAAAACTTCAGCGATAGTCCAATGGTGAAAAAAATGCGCAATAAAATCCTGGCTATCATTCTCACAGGGTTTTAAATCTCTGGTGTACTCAGATCTTTCAAAATGGGCTGGAATTTATTTCACGATATCTAGCAGAATGTTTCATTTGTTTTTCGGTTTTTCTAAATGAAATTTGCTTCGTTCACCAATTTTTGTCATATTTCTTGAACTTCGTTCACTAATTTTTGTCACACTTACTGTGTTTATTTTATGAGAACATTACGAATGATGAACAATTTTGGAACTTAAAGCGAAGTATGCACAACAGAAAAGTAATCGCCTATCTCGATGCGTGGGAAACTTCTTGCAAGAAATGCTCAAGAAAAGCATTTTTCTTTGATTGCAGTACGCAGTTGAAAAGAAATGTCAATTCAGTCAATTCACTGTAGAAAATTTCTTGACCATTTCTTGCGCAGAAATTTTTACTTTTCTTTCTTAAGGCAAAAATACATCGAAGCTAAACCTCGAATTTTCAATATCACAAATAAATATAGGGAACTAAATAACCATTCGAGCTGAAAATTTGGTCGAATTGACATCTGCTGTGCACAGCATCCGTGAACAGCAGACGTGAACTCGTCAACAAGCAAAAATACACCGTGAACTAGATCATGTTTATGCGTAAACATGATGGTAGTTCATGGTGTATTTTTGACAGTTCACGTTTTCCAGAACTCTTTTTTGAGCATGTGGTGACCAGTCGATCAAATTTACAGCGAACGATTGTCTAGATTTCTAGATTTGTGCTTTTGAAAATCTTAGGTTTGGTTTTGTCAGACTTCATGCATATATTTGAGCGTACAAAAATGTGGCCCGCCACACAAATTTATTTCTGCGATTTGGCCCGCGGTTCAAAAAGGTTGGGCAGGCCTGCTGTAAAGCATGAAGAACAGCCGATATTTATAAGAAGGCATGCATGAAGAACAGCCGATGTATAAAAGAAGGAATAATCGTCGATACAAGTTTCAACAACAGTATAAAATCACTATAATGTATAACTCCAAAAGAACAGCCAATGTTTAAAAGAAGGACAAATCTCTATTGGAAATGTATACATAACAAGCTAATAATAATTACTCTATGCTTTGGAGTATCAAAATAATAACAACCGACGTTCAGAAAATGAATCTTTTGCTCGGAAAATACAAGCCTTAATACAAATTATTGCTTCAAACGGTTATTCTTTAGAAAAGCTTTCATTTGAAAAAAGGAAAAAACTTCAGATGAGAAGGGAAGAATTTGTAGTTAAAATGTTAACAACTGAGTGTACGATAATCTTATCAACGGTACAATTTGGACCTTTCATCCATTCGACTTTTTGTCATTCGACCTTTTGTCTTACAACCCCAAGAACACCCGAAACCTGTTTCAGACAGATCTGGCACATATCATGCGCTGAAGTTCATACGCATGTATTGTAGAACAGTTCCAATTTCATGGTTTTTCATTTCGGTTCACAAAAGCATCAAGAGGGCCAACAATTAGATAGGGCCGGTTTTGGTCAGAGTATTCCGGAACCGGTTCCGATAGGTTGTGATGTGGACATTTTTAGATCATCATATAGTTCCATCATGTGCGCCTCAAAAGTCATGATTTTTCATCCAGATCTAAATGGACACCATACCGAATACAAAACATAAAATTCGTCTTCTTGTTTCCAGCGTTATGTCCCAAGCGGGATAGAGCATACTTCTCATATTAGTGGTCTTATGAGAACTTCTACAATGATTTACTGATATATTTTTTGCATAGGGAGCCGGATCCTATTCTTGGCACTTTTGATTCACCTCGGCAGTGGGGTTTTTTTGAAAGCTACTGAGCTCATATTTGGCCACAATGTGCATCGTATTGAAGTGCTTCTTATGGCAAGTTACAGACATGACAAAGTAAATCATGAAAGTGCTCAAGTAGCTCTACACCCTATTGGCCATTTTCGCACGATTACCACTACGGCTATATAGGCTTCCCAAACATAAAATCATCATTCCGTTAAGTCACCAGTCACCGTGCGGTCTCCATTCACCGTGCACACACAATGCACAAACTTCTACAGAATATTCATACAATTTTTACAAATTATTCTTTGGTTCTTGTCACGAAGCATTTTTAAAAACCTAGTTTGTGTAGTCAAAATCATGTGAATTCGTTTAATAATGGGATTTTTTTAAACTCTTAGTAGAAGCGCCGAAAATTCACATTTTTCATTTTAACGTTAGAGTATCAAATTCTTCATAATTTGAACAAGTTTTCGCTATAGATACTTCATGTAAGATGTATTTCATCGTATGAACCATGAGATTTTATGCAATATGCAAATTAGATATTTTTATTGTGTTTCACTCGAAACACAAATGCACGGTGAATGGACCCTTTGCATTTTTACAATATTCATGGTTCCTATTACCGTGTATTACCTAGTGTAAAAGGCTTGAAATTATTGGGTTATATTGGAATTTTTTGTTTTGTCGTGATTTAACTACTCCAAATATATAGTTTTAAAGCGTGTATGAAATGATTTGGACAATACAGTCAAACCTTCTATAATGATTTTAATGAAAAAAGCCATTTTTTCAACATTCTATGGCATAGGTTCCCAAACTTTTTTGGAGCACGACCCACCTAGCGCTCTGGCCTATGCGTGCGCCCCACCAAAGAAAAACAGAAAACTAATGTGTTTAATATCGAAGCTTTTTAGGCGTTCAAATAGTCATACATTTTCATACAATGCAACGTTAAGGGGACACGGGAGACCGTGTTATTTTCCCTATCTTTCGTCTCACTCTAACAATTATCATCAAAACTTTGTGGAAGCAAATCTCGAGTTTTAGTGAACCGATGAAGCTGAAAATTTATTGGGTTGTGCACTACATATGTAGAATCGTAGTGATACATTTTTCGCATCGATATATGGAGTGGTTCTTGAGATTTGCTTCTTGAAATGGATAGGGTGATTATGATGACGTCCCGTGCGGCCTTAATAACGACAAGGTATCATCTTCAACCATCAGAGAGCGCTATTTTTGAAATGAGGTTGAATGTTGTTTGAAATTGCAGCAAATAATTATCTATCATGAAAGCAGTTGAAATCAATGGCGTAACTAAGGCGGGTTTTATATCCCACCTAAAATTAAGGCATGCCAGCCAAGAAAATTGAAAATATTTAGCTAACTAGATACTTTGCCTGAGGATTTTCGCAATTGTATTGGCCTCAAGTTAAATTTCTAACTTTCCAAACTGTAAAATAAAAATTTCTACGTTTGCTACTGATTTTTAAAAATTATATATGAGAACAGTTTGATATCGGTAGCCAAAAATTGAGGAGACTTTCAGAAACGTGGAAAATAAATGCAAACTCACATTTTTTCGCGCCCTCCTGGGTGTCGCGACCCACAGTTTGGGAAATTATGTTCTATGGCTTTCATTGTAAAATAATATTTAAAAAAAATGAGTGTGCGCATTAATAGCAACATAGTTGCTCCACCAACAACGTTTTTTTTTTTTCAAGATACGAAATAAATTATGTCGAAAACTATACGCACGGTAAATGGTGACATAGAATGGAACGAGGCGACCTTAACATGTCACCTGTAAACATAAGTTTTGAGTAATTTATTGTTATGCATAACTAATTAATGATTTTTCCCTGAATCATGGTATAATTACAAGCTTCTTAGTGATATTCTAGTTCGATTTAAGTGATTTGGAAAAATTATATAATTTTGTCGAAGCGCAGATTTTTCTTAAATGCACGGTGAATGGTAGCTTCACGGTAATCGAATACCATTTCCGTTAGGCCAAATATAGAAAAAGAGCAATTGCAATTTTTAGACCAGCTCAAATGGGACTACTGTAAATCCTCCAGTGATTCTTCAAGAAATCTTTTGAAATATCCCCAGACATTTTTCCAGTGATTTCTCAAGGAATTCTTTCAAAGAAATCCTCCAGTGATTTCACTTGGAATTCCTCCATGATAATTTTTACTGTAATCCCTACATCCCTACACTGTCGGTTTTCCAGAGGTTCCACCAGGCAGATTTTTCATTCGCTAATAGATTTTCTATTCTGGCTCCAGAAATACCATCAGCAATTCGTTTAAGAATTTTGCCACGAGCTTTTCCAGGGATTCATCCAAGGAATTTTTGCAGAAATATTTCTATCAGAATGCCTTCAGTGGATCTACCATAGATTCCTCCATTCAAATCTTTACTAGGATTTTTCCAGGAATTTCTACAAGGTATATTGACACATTGAGCTGTTCGATAATCCAATCTGCATGGCAAGACGAGTGCTTTACCAACTAAGCTACCGAGTCACCCTCAAGTGGGTTTATTTTTTATTTTTCATAATTTCACTCAAAATTTATCCATCTTTACCACGTGTAATGAGTTGATTAATTTAATTTAATTCCTACAAGGATTTCTCAGGGAACTTTTCCAGGAATTATTAAAACCGCCTCTCCAAAAAAACTTCTAGGGATTCTACAAGAAATAATTTTATGAATTCATGTAGGGATTCCTCTAGAGATTTCTTCAGGAATTCCTCCAGGAATACCTCTAATAAAGTCGTTACATGAATTGTTCTAAGGGTTTTTCTTGGTAATCCTCTAAGGATTCCCCATGAAACTTCTTCGGGTGCTGGTCGTTAGGCCGAATGCCATTAGGCCGAATGTCGTTAGGACGAAGGGCAATAGGTCGAATATCGTCAGGCCGAAAGGGCCGTTAGGACGAAAGGGTCGTTAGGCCGAAATAACATTTGTTAAATTACTACTGCTTCAATTTTCTAACACATTCACCAGTGTTTTTTCCTTCTTTTAATCAAAGGCTGTTCTTTCTGGTTATATTTCACAGCAATTATTGTCCTTCTAGGTAATGCAAATTATCATGATATAGCAGCTAACAATCCATTCGACCTAAAAATTCATTCGGCAGTTTCTAGGTGATGCAAATTATCCTGACCTATCCCTGTGAATTACCCATTCGACCCCATGGTTCATTATACAGTCGCCTCTCCACATCTCGATATTAAAGGGACCATCGATATAGGGAGAGATTGAGACAAAGAACAAATTTTTGATGAATACTAGATTGAAAAACACACCGTTGCCAAGAAAGTAATACACAAACAAACGTCATTTTGCGTTCTTAATTTGTTTTGAATCCCAAAACTCTGGTCTAGTAATCTTCGATATTGGTCATATCAACATACGGAGAGAAAATTGAGAACGAAAAATTAACAGAAACACATTGAGATATGGAGATATCGAGATAAGGAAGATATCGAGATATGGAGAGTGAAATTGTATGCAGACTGAAGGAACTTATAAAATCATCGACATAGGGAGAGATATCGAGATGTAGATCATCGAGATGTGGAGAGTCGACTGTAACTATCGACCATTTTCGGCCGAATGACCCTTTTGGCCTAACAGCATTCGGCCTAATGACCGTAGGCCTTACGACATTCGACCGATAGAGGATGCCTCCAAGAATTCCTCTAAATATTCCTGCAGAGATTCATCCATGAATTCCACCATTAATTGCATAAAATATATAAGATTTCATCCTGGATTTCTTCCGCAAGCTTTTAGAGGAATCAAAGAACATCTTTCCTGAAGAATTATGTTTTTTAATTTGCTAGATAAGTTCCAGGAGGGATTCCTGGAACAATCTTTAGAGGAAACTCAAGTGAAAAAATCTACAGGGTGTCCGCATATTATCCGAACAGCAAAATATTGGAAACACGATCTCACATTAAAAACAATGAAAAATCAATGTCCATGTACCTTTTATAATACATCTATATGTTGACACAAAATACAACTTCAAATAATTTCGAAATGATTTTCTGTTACTGAGATAGGCAAATTTAAATTTTTCGGAGACGTTTTTCATGAAAGCCGCTAGTCATACTGCAGATGAGTTATCCCTAATACCTAAAAGAGATGAATCCAAATGTCCTATTATTATTTGAAGTTACCTGCAGTTCAGTGGCTTCAAGTTAGACTAGAAATAGAAAATTGTACGGTTAAAAAAGAGAGTCCTATGGAAATTTCTCTTCCGTCATAAAGCTCGAAAAAACAGCTCATTTTAAGACACCTCAATACATTTGGTTTGGTTTTGCAAATATTTGAAATCGGAAATGTTTCAAACTTACGTCTTAAGAATATAATAAGCCAATGTTTAAAACCATGCGAGAATATTGAATTTATTATGCTTGATTGTATAGAGCCATGTCTTCAAAGTTTGTACGGATAATTTGCGGACACCCTGTAGAGTAATCCCTAGAGAAATCGCGGGTTAAATTTGGAAAAATCTCTGGAGAAATTCTGGCTGGATCCTATGGAAGGATTCCCAAGGATATCTCTGAAGGAATCCTTGAAGAAATCCCTGGAACATTAAATATGCTAAATAATATATATGACATGGTGGGGTAGGCATTAGAGAAGTTCAAAAAATCGTTTTTGCTCCACACCGCTCATTTGATTCTAGATCAAATTCTGGGTATGCTCCCAAAATTTGAGCTCATTCGGATGAAAATTGAGACTGCACAAGCCATTTATAGTTTCTTTGGGAATAACTATGGGAAAACCAAGCAGTTTATTCAATCGGTCATAGTGTTTGTCCATGTGCTCTTGGAGATTAGAACTACGTTGATACTGTGAGATACATTCATCAGCTACAACTTTGCCGAATACCATTTTTAAATTGGACGCCCCAGTAATTAGTTATTGATTTTTGAATGAGTTGTTAAACTTTGGCTATAATTATTGGACTGTTCTGCAGGCATCACTGGATACCCGAGTAGCACACATGTTATAATTGAGGCAGAATAACTCTTATATGACCAGATCTAGTTATATAAGAGTTATTTTGCCTCAATTATAACATGTGTGCTACTAGGGTATATGTAGTAAAACATAGTAGCCATGATTTGTGCGTGCTATTTTTCGCGCCAGGTGCAGCAATGTTGCCTGTTAAGAAGTTAAATGAGCACTGCTAAAGAATTTGTGACTGGATATAAATCAATAACTCGTTTACTGAGGCGTCCGATTTTAAAACGGTCTTCGGCAAAGTTGTAGGTGATGAATGTATCTCACAGTATCAACGTAGCTCTAATCCCCAAGAGCACACTATGACCGATTGAATTAATTGCTTGCTTTTCCCATAGTAATTCCCATATAAACTTTGAAGGGCTTGTGCAGTCTTAGTTTTCGTCCAAATGAGCTCAAACTTTGGGAGGACACCCAGAATTTGATCTAGAATCAAATGAGCGGTGTGGAGCAAAAACGATTTTTTGAACCACTCTAGTAGGCATACTAGGTGTCAGTATTCCAAAATTGGTCTAGCATATTTAATATACAATAGTTTAATAGT
Organism: Aedes aegypti; assembly: GCF_002204515.2. Lineage (NCBI taxonomy): Eukaryota > Metazoa > Arthropoda > Insecta > Diptera > Culicidae > Aedes > Aedes aegypti. The sequence continues at coordinate 236,199,818 of NC_035108.1, read as the reverse complement.
ATATGGGTCTTTAAAAATGTTGCTGAACCAGTCAATGAAGTCAATTTCCTAAAAATCCTTCAATTGAAGGTGTTACGTATTTTCGAATAAATGCTATTGTATTATATTTTTTACATTTCAACTCTATGTACACAGCTAAAAAAATGTTGTAAATTTAAGTTTATTTTCATGCACATATTTGGAGCATCAAAACCTAAATTTCAACGACCAATCTATTATTTTTCAATCGAATTCACTTTAAATTTTGAAATCATGTAATATTCAACCATTTTTGGTTGAAAATTGAATGTATATTCATTTAAATTTACACGATGCTGTAACAACACATGAATTTGTCTAGTTTTACAGTAAACTTCAGTTTACATCACATTGAAAATTAAATATTTTTTTTTGTGTAGTCTTTTGTGTGAAGAATAAATAGATTTCATTCTGGATTTCTCTGCTTCGCTAGAATTTTCATAACATACAATTCAGGCAAATTGACGATTTACTATAAAGAATGCAGATTTTCCTTTGGAAATTGCCTACTTTTAAACGTATTCCACAGTTCAAAGTGGTTTAATTTTAAAATAACTCAAAAAGTAAATGACTTGTAAGCCTTTATATTCGGCTTCAGGGGCCATGATTTGATAAAGTAACGACATTTTCAATATTACCGAACGTTGTTTACATGGGTGTGAGCTTGCCATTGCCCATTGCGTTAGTAATGAAAAGAAAAAAACAATTTCACACAGAAATCTTCCATACAATTTGAAAATAAGAGTTCAAAGTATGAATTTTGTTGATTTTTTACATGATTAATTTGATTCAGGTCAAAAGACTAAATAAATTGATATACCGTAAAATGGGGTGTTAAGGACTCGTGGGGTTTTAAGGGATTGAACTTCTCAATCAAGTTCGACAAATCACAGAAACCTAGAAAGTCGATATTTAAGTCATCTGAAATGCTCGATTTGTTCAGAGGATTGTGAACTGCATTATGTAATAGGAGCTGTCTATTGATATGAAGTATTGTGGTTTCTAGAAATTGAAAACCTTTCAAAACATGTTTGTTAAAATTTTATGGTCTAAATACATTTATCTACAAAACCATGAAATATACTTGAGAAAAATTCGCGAGTAAGGTAGAAGATAAGGAAATTTAATTGAGATCATAGTTCAGACAAAAACTTCCTAAAATCATATCTGGGTTTCGATTTTTAGAAACTTTTATGAAAAAAGTCTCGTTTTGAAAATAAGTGGGGTGTTAAGGAATTATCTATTCTAACTTTTCTAAGTAACTAAAATCATTATATTTATGCCGTAATACATTTCAATATAGTTTTGAGTTGTTCCGTGAAGTTGAACTGCAATTTAAAGTCAAGGGATCTATTTAGTAGGTCACTAAATATCACCAAAAATGACTTTTTTCAAAATTTGGTAAAATTGGTAGGAAAATGTAAATAAAAACTGATTAATGTGAATATGGGTTTTTCATTGTTACGTGAGAAATGTTTTGTGAACCCCTGTACACTGTCATGTTTGTGTCTGTCATTCTTCGTGTGTTTTATGTCTGCACCTGTGCTGTCAAAATATGCATATCAAAATAAAGAATGTGAAAACAAGATGCAGCACGGGCGCAAAGGAACCAATTTGTTCCTTTGGAAAAACACACCGAAGTTGTGAGTATTTATTAATATCTAATGTATGAATTACAACTTGCTGATTAATAAATTACAGCTTTACAGCATAGGCTAATTGAACTTAGTTGTTGTTCTTATTGCCTTGCTAAAAGGTCGGTGCCCCTCGCTAGTGTTTTCAACATTCATGATAATATTAATTAAAAAGTTTGCATATAGGAATGATTATCTTATTTGAAATGGTTTTGGAGCTATTAATTCTTTAAAGTATTACCTAGGTCCTAGATAAACAATTATGATATAAGGTTATTTCCGAGCTCTTTTTGGAAAATATATAGTGTGTGGTATAGTGTGAGCGATTTCCGCTCTGTATTAGAAAATTTTCGTTAAGATTTTTCCCGATCATTCCACTGGGTGTTACATGCAAATCCGTTATTTGGTGCACTGTCACTATCAACGCTTAAAAATTGCTGATTTGTACAGGCCGACTGCGATACAAGTCGGATCATTCCATATCACATCAACATCATGCTGTCTACTCCATCACCAGTGCATTGATGGCGATAGACTATGGATATCACTGGTGGGTTAAGTTTAGCCTAAAATTAGGCAAATAAAATGATAAAATGATAAATTTATCAGTATGATTTTTTTGACATTGATGCAAACAGATTGAAATTACGTGTTGGTCTCTGAAAAACCTTAAAAGCATGGATAATTATCACGTGATCACTCATTCTGCAGTGATTATGATCTAGAGTGCGATGTCGCACCAATGCTGTTGGTTGCCAAATCAAAGTGATATTGATAGCTCGCAAGTGATATTGATAGTTTTAGAGCATCAGCCATCAGCTGATACTATTGATATTAAGTAACTCTGATTTGGTGTGGTGTTTATTTAAAAGGCAAATTGGACACTTACCCTATTCACACTTTAAGTTTGTTGAAATTAACCTTCTTTTGACAAGTCATGACAAGATTGCTCTGCACTGTTCTAGGATACAAATACTGCATATAAGTATAAAAATCTTTTCAAGACAATTGTGCGATGCACTGATAGCTTGCTTAAAAATAGAATCAATAGATATAAGAGATTTAGCAGTTTGAAACTTCTTTTGACCCCGGGAGATAACTGCACCGTCCCAGACGGGGACGTGCCTAAACCCCAAGCTGCTGGTACTAGCCAACGGCAGCTTCCGGAGTGGGCACCAAAGGCCTCTTTTGTCTCCCGGGTCCCAGGGCGTTGTTGGATGGGGAAGTTTTCGGTGGGGAGGTCCTAGCGAAAATATTAAAATTTACCTTCAAATACTTGTATTCAATCCAGGAGGGGCGTCAAAAAATCTGGGTGGTGACGGTGTCGTCGCTACGGTTTCGGCACGCTGGATTACGGGCGCCGCATGGGGACGCGTCACCGAATCAATTGAAGAGCGATCCCTGACGCAGGACCATAGGGAATGGAAGTCGTAGGTGTCCCCGGAGGTACCTGAAGAGCCGTCGATGCCACGGTGTTCCACAGCGGCTGTCGGACGGGTCCAATGATACCGCAGGAGGGTGGCCGACGACACTGGTGGCGTTTGGTGATGCTTGCCTTACTATTCGTCGGATGTTTGCAGCAAGATGGCCGACGCCAATCCGTGGGCTTCGGTCCCGCTGGCAATGGATCCCGATGGGGGAGTGCTAAGGACGTCCGGAGGGCGGACGTGAGTATCTCGGTAGCGGTGTTCTGAGTTACGAGAGATTTGCTTTGTAGCGCCAACTGGGCGCCCTCTTCGGATGGGTCGTACTCGGTGTACTGGATATTGGGGCACCGGGTATCGCCAACGATGGTAGCCCGCAACTGGCACGTGGTCGGTAATTGGCCAGATTATTGATCGGCCGCAACTACCGTTTCACGCAATCGCTGGTTTCCGACGCACCAGGGTGTTGAGGTGCACGCTCGGGTCACTACCCAGTAATATATCTTCGGTGCGTAGGCCATACTTCTTCTTCCAAGGCACGTTATATAATTTTTGCTTCGAGCTGGCACACTTCTGTAGTCTAGAGCAATCTGTCACTGACTGATCCCGAACTCTCGTTTTCACTCAACTCCCAGCCCCATCGTATGATGCTCTCCCGGTGCCTTGTCTTCGGGTCGGGTATTTCCGCCCCCATCGCCACCCACTTCAGTTGGCTGGCTGAATTCACCACCCGCTTTGGACGCACAGGTGCCATTAGATCGACACACTCAATGCCCGCTCATTTGAACTGACCGTTAAGCTACCTTTACATTTCCTTCCCTACATCGCCACTGGCGTGCAAAGTTACCGTTCGGTAACAAGTTAAAATAAAACGGTTAGCGTTTTCAGGAGTTCCAACTTGAATTGTATTGAAGTAATATCATCTTTAGATTGAACAAGACCTTTAGAGTTGAAGGGACACATCAAAGATGTTTACCAAAATAATATTTTTTTTTTGCTGTTGGCAAAATATAGTTTTATATACAAAGCTCAAATTCCTTAACACCCCATTTTGCATTTTCGCCAAAAATCACAAATTTTTATGATTATCTCAGAAATCTGCCATAGGATCGTCTTCATTGTAATTGGCTTTTGATATACACGCCGGGAGAATGGTAGGACTGTATTTTGTTCAATTATTGGCATACTAGAAGTTGCTCGAATTTTAAGTGGAATTTTTTTTTCATCCCTTAACACCCCATTTTAGGTAAGTTATATCAATATGTTTACAATAAAATTGTTCAGTCACATATAAAAATAAATGATAATCAATTAAAATCTTTTTAAATGTTCACAATAACTCAAATTGTAACAAGAACAATATTATGAGAGTTGAAATACGCCATTTCAAACCACCGACATAACCTTTCCAACTGCAGCCCAGATAAGCGGCAGTACAAGCATTTACAGCCTTCTGCAAAGTTTATGTCCTGTTTACAAACTCAGCACCAATATTTTCACACATCACACTCCTCTGTTTCTCTCGTCACTGTGCAGTGCTTGTGCCATAAATCTACCGGCTCGCAAACAATAACCCCTCCAATTTACGCTCAGGGTCATGCATCATGCTCTGCTTCAAATGATTACTTAGCTCATACCTGCAAATTCGTCTGTTACCGGGGCTGTGTTTAAGGACCAGGAATAGTTGCAGACAGAGGGAAATAAATTTTGCTGTGGGTGGTTTATGGCTGGTCATAAATTCAAATTACACGTCACCTTCTGCCATTACATCGTCGTCGGTGGGCCGGCCGGACTTTGTTGGTTTGTGGTCTTTGCCGACGTGACAAGCTCCAGTTAGAGGTTTTGAACTTAAAAAAAATAGATTGCATAGTATGCATGCTTGTAAAGAATGTTGTCTAGTTCATAAAGTGGTACATCGTGACATTGAGGCCTAACATCATTTCTATTATAGCATTGCTAGACTGAAGCCTAACTTTTTTGTATTATAGTGTATTTATTTTTTTTTTTAATCACCGAAACACATTTCGTTATATCCAATCACATAAACTGAAAGCCTGAAATCAAGGACTTCAAATGCAACATTGTTATAATTGATTATTACTTTTTTATATAACTAGTATCTATTTAAATATACAAGAATTTTCTGGATAACACCTCGTCACCAATATCGTCAATTTACACGGTTCATGGCCACCCCTCATATTCGGTATATTCGGTCTCTAGTAACAATGGTTGCCGTACTAACATTCCTTCCCTTCCCCGATAACCGAATTGGGCGTGGCCGGCGCCATTTTTGCCTTTTACACTTTGAACTCTCGATTTGTGCACATTGAGAATGGTTAGCTAATCCTAAACCCCATTCATTAAATCTCAGTGCAACTTCGATTGTTCTTGTCAAACACGGAGTGCAACTACGAAGCGGTCATCCATGCTCATGCTCATGCTCACTGTGCATTTGTGTGTTGAATAAACCATAGAAGTTCGTCAACTTTGGCACACAATTTCTCGATGAATTCGTTTAAATTGTCCTGTAATGTACACCAGTGCAACAGATTGATATAACATTTGTATACATTTATTTTCAATACTTTATCAAAGTACCGTTTTGATTCATATTACGGACACTTAAGGCCTCAGTGAAATATAACTGATAAGAAAGCATATAAAATAAATCATTCTGTATGATTCCTCCACGTTATTGAGTCTTCAAAGCGCTTAACTTTCGAATGGTGGGTGAAGATTTTGATTCCGCAACATGAATAATTTTAAATAAATAGAAATGAGTGGACTTTTCATGATTCTTATTCCGGACGCTTCCTTACTTTTGCCTCATATTCCGGACACTTCGATTCGAATCCCGGGCAGCTCATGAAAATCATAAATAGAAAAGTCAAATCATCAATTGAAATCGGTAAACCACTAAACAGACGTATAAGGAAGTTGGGCATTATAAATTTGCATAGATATTTATGGAAAATGTTTAGTAAAACGAGCCTCGAAAGTAAGAACATTTGAGCGGCAAAAATTGAAACATTTCGTGTGAAATATTTCCCATACAAAGTTGAGCGTCCGGAATTTGAAGCGGTCCGTAATATGAATCAAAACGGTATACACCCAATTATATTCCCAAGATACTTAATGTAACTTAATCAAACCAATTTCTGAATGACGAACTCTTAAAAGATGTTGCATAAGGATTTGCGAAACAAATCCCAAATTTTTCAACCACGTGTGTACATTTATGTTTTGGAAACAATTCCATGAGTAACAATTTTATAAGGAATTCTGCTTATTATCAATTTCAACTTATAAAGCTTTTTCCATCCAAAAAGACATTCACCATTCTACTTTGGCATTTTGAATAAGTAGTTGCCCCATAAATCCTACCTTACTGTTCCACTTCCGTGGATGAAACAAAGCACTAACGAACCAGTTGGATCGATGAGAAAAAAAAAACAAGCTTGCGCTACATAATCCATGCTTTCATGATGATTAATTACAGTAACCATTTCACGTCACACATTAGTACAAGTGTTGAACCCGGTCATCAAGGGTTTGGTCAGAAATCTCGTTACTGTTCGGTCTCGTCGATCGTCCATCAGGCTGCTGCAACGGCGGAAAAAAGAATGTAAATGGATAAATAAACAAATAAATAACAAACATCATTTATCAAAAAATATCCTAACTGTCAAAACTAACGGCATGTTAGGGTGGTTTCTCACTGGCTGCCAGTAGTGTGGCAGGACGAGTGTGAATTATGGCCTGTTGTTCCTGCCGCTTAGTCACGTCTGCACCATATTCCTGACTCCTTTCCTGCCACATAGGAGTAGGGCCTAGCGAACGTATCTGCAGAGAAATGAATCAAAATGAATTTCACTCCTGTCCTATATGAGTAGCGCACACCGGGGCCGGATCGAACGAATGGCGGAAGCGTAAAAAGTGACAGTCACCAGCACGGTTCCGACGCACAGTGGTTCCATTTGTTTTACGAAACGGTAATAAATAATCTAATACAATATCTGAAGAAAAATGCTATTGTAAACCGCCATATAACACTGCGGAACACGTTTTTGTCTCCAGCTTCATAATACCTCTATTTACTTAATTAAGAGTTGCTGAAGCCATTGCCGTTTACAGAAATATCATAGCACGTCTAGTTTTTGAGATATTGGTTGTTGAAAATGCAAAAATTGACTATTTCAGCCAACTTGCATGCAAGTTTTCCAGCTTGTAAGGCAATTTATTTGCTTAATTTGCCACAGAATTCAAACCTTATGGGTACAACAATAACCATCATCAAAGTTTATAATATTTTTGATGTGGAAAAGTTATTTTTTGATGGTTTAGAAAAGTATTGTATTTTGCCATATAAGAGAAACGAAGAATTTTGTATGGAAACTGCAAGCATGTTGAAAAAGATCGATTTGATCTAAATTTAATCGTAAAATTTTAACCAAAATATATCTAAAACGAAAGTATAAGTCCTTTTTTGCATGCTTGGTGGATAAGATCACAATTAAGTTTTATAAAACATACTTCAAATTTTAGGTTAAAATCAATAAAACCAATGTTTTATACAACTTTGGCGACCTGTAGCTAAAAATTGTGACGTGCTGGGAAATTTCTGAGAACGGCATCAGATTCAGCAACCCCAAATCTACTAGAGACACATAATTTGATCCTTGAGACACGCAAAAATGTCATTTTTGTTGCGCTGTGTAATTTATGTTTTGACTTTTGAAAAGCATTATAGAGATTGTTGTCTTTGAAATCTAAATGTAAAAAAAAAAATCGCTTTCTTAACATGTATTTCAAAAATTGTATGTGTTGAAAATTGACTTTACAAATATTCGCCTTTCTGTGTTGAGAATTAACCAAATTGCAGAGTGATTAATATTTGCTGTCCGTAGAGTAAATAATCATAGAAAAAATGTGTTTCAATAAATTTCCAGTGTATATTCACTCTTGAACATCTATTACATTAGATCATGTAGAACAGTGTTTAACGCATTGATAGCTATGCTTGCTCCTACGGAGGCGGACGAACCGATCAGGATTAATCGGGTTGGGAGCGTGGCTAGTGTAGTGCAGTGGAATAGTTTCGTGGATCGCGTTATTAGTGTTTTATCATTTAATTAAATCGCTTGCTTTCCAGAGACGAGTGATAAATACTTCCAGTGTAGCTAGAATTAGGGCGAGTGTAACATGATCAATATCTCTTTTGTGAATACAGTTGACAAGGTGCAAGTTTGTTGGCATGTTCCACCTTAAGATGTAAGATTGCTTAGCTGTCTAGCGCCCGAAGTGAAGAAGTGCTAAGAAATTTACATCTTGTCACCTTTATTTGCAGAAGAAAGGATCCATGAAGAGAAATCGATCATGTTACATTCGCCCTTATTCTGGCACACGCTTGACTTGTTGGGCATACAATCGAATAATACCCCGAATCTAGTAAAGCGTGAATATATCATGGATCACATCACCAACCACAGGTGACTCCCAGATGCTTACTTTTTACTACTAACCCAATTACTTTCCATGACAACTGTGGAGATGCAGAGGTATACTCGGTCTCTAGTAACAATGGTTGTCTAACTAACATGCCTTGCCTTCTCCGATGACTGTAAAGAAGTTTCCGGAGGCGTTATTCACTTTACCTTATTTCTACAATCTTTATAAACAAAATTCTTAACCCTTTTTTTTTTTTTTTTTTAATTTCTTTATTAGTATCATTCCAAACATTACATTCATTTCTTATATCTAGGTGTTCTGTGTTATTTGACATAGTGTTGTCCATCCTAATTTGGTAAAACAAATTTAAGATTTAATTAACATTTTGTTAACAACATATTACATTTCATTTGCCGTAGCAGTTCAGTTTTTTTTTACAGGTGAGTTGATTTCACCTGCTTATAAGAGAAAAAAAAAATGTTTTTAATATACTTAACCTAACTTAACCTAAACATATAACGCATTAATCGTGGCAATAGAAGATTGTAACGATTTTTGCCTGAAATTATTAATGATTGTATTTGACATTTGTTCCAATGTTTCAACATTGGATATTCTATGTAACTCATTGGTACTATACCAGGGAGGAAGCCTCAGAATCGTTTTCAAAATTTTATTTTGAATTCTCTGCAGAGCTTTCTTCCTGGTATTACAACAGCTAGTCCATATTGGTACAGCATACAACATGGCTGGCCTGAAAATTTGTTTGAATATCAAAAGCTTGTTCTTAAGACAAAGTTTTGATTTTCTATTAATAAGGGGATAGAGACATTTTACATATTTATTACATTTGGCTTGAATGCCCTCAATGTGATTTTTGAAAGTTAAATTCTTATCTAGCATGAGCCCTAGATACTTAACTTCATCTGACCAATTTATTGGAACCCCTCTCATCGTGACAACATGTCTACTTGAAGGTTTCAAATAAAGAGCTTTTGGTTTATGTGGGAATATTATTAGTTGAGTTTTGGAAGCATTAGGAGAAATCTTCCATTTTTGCAAGTATGAAGAAAAAATATCCAAACTTTTTTGCAATCGACTACAGATGACACGCAGGCTTCGTCCTTTGGCGGAGAGGCCTGTGTCATCCGCAAATAAAGATTTTTGACATCCCTGAGGTAGCGCAGGTAAGTCAGATGTGAAAATATTGTATAATATTGGTCCCAAAATGCTGCCTTGAGGAACACCAGCTCTTACAGGAAGTCTTTCAGATCTGGAGTTCTGATAATTAACCTGAAGTGTACGATTTGACAGATAACTTTGAATTATTCTAACAATGTATGTTGGAAAATTAAAGTTTTTTAATTTTACAATCAAACCTTCATGCCAAATACTGTCGAATGCTTTTTCTATGTCTAGAAGAGCAAGACCAGTAGAGTAGCCTTCAGATTTGTTGGAACGGATCAAATTTGTTACACGTAAAAGTTGATGAGTGGTCGAATGTCCATGGCGGAATCCGAACTGTTCATTGGCAAAAATTGAATTTTCGTTGATGTGGGCCATCATTCTGTTCAAAATAACCTTTTCAAAAAGTTTACTGATGGAGGAAAGCAAACTGATTGGACGATAGCTAGAAGCTTCTGCAGGATTTTTGTCTGGTTTTAAAATTGGAACAACCTTAGCATTTTTCCATTTGTCAGGAAAATATGCTAATTGAAAACATTTGTTAAATATATGTGTGTGTGTGTGTGTGTGTGTGTGTGTGTGTGTATACAATCCACCTCCCACTGACCGGCAGTGCTTTTATGGAAGAAAATTGTATGCATGTATTTATTGATACCCTTCGATATCTTTATATCTGCAGACAATTTTAGCCCAGGAGATGAAAGGTGATAGCTCTACTGAAATTCCAACGACCCATTTCAAGAATGGCAGTAAATACACACACATTCTGAGGTCATTTTCATATACAGTAAGCCCCGCATAAAAACACCCAGATATCAAATGGATATCTAAAATGTTTTTACACTTCCCGAATCGAAAATTAAATTTTCGACCCTGGCACGTATTTAGTTTCATAGCGTAATAGGTGAGTAAATAATAATAAAGAATGAATTTACCAGGATGTAACGCTGTTTCTCCCGTCGCAGCACTGTGCTTACCGCAAAATACTACACACTTTCACTACACTACACACGTAACATGATCGATTCTGACCGCATCACCTGCCCCGGCAGGAGCAAGCGTCACGGTCAAAGGATCACACACTACTAAATAAGCCCGCGAATCACGCCACCCTTCTCCCCCCCAACTGCACTGCGCACCTAACACGTTTAATCCTGCTTGACCGCTTCACCTGCCCCCGCAGGAGCAAGCGTCACGGTCGAAGGATCAAACACTACTCTGAAAACATTTGTTAAATATATCAACTAAAAATGATAAGCTACTTTCTGGAAGTTTCTTGATGAGGATGTAGAAAATTCCATCATCGCCAGGAGCTTTCATGTTTTTGAATTTTTTAATAATAGTTCTCACTTCTTCCAAATCAGTCTTCCAGGCATTTTCGAAAACGTTCTCTTGATTGAGAATATTTTCGAACTCCTGAGTAACTTCATTTTCAATTGGACTAGTAAGTCCTAAATTAAAATTGTGCGCACTTTCAAACTGCATAGCAAGTTTTTGAGCTTTTTCGCAATTAGTTAGTAATAATTTGTTTTCCTCTTTCAATGCCGGTATTGGCTTCTGAGGTTTTTTCAAGATTTTCGATAATTTCCAAAAGGGCTTAGAGCCAGGGTCCAATTGAGAAATTTTATTTTCAAAATTTTTGTTTCTTAATTGAGCAAAACGTTTCTTGATTTCTTTCTGCAAATCCTGCCATATAATTTTCATAGCAGGATCGTGAGTGCGTTGAAATTGCCTTCTCCTCACGTTTTTAAGACGGATCAAGAGTTTAAGATCATCGTCTATAATCACGGATTCAAATTTTACTTCACATTTTGGAATTGTAATGCTCCGGGCTTCAACAATGGAATTTGTTAAAGTTTCAAGAGCATTGTCAATATCAAGTTTAGTTTCTAAAGAAATGTTAACATCAAGATTGGAGTCAACATACGTTTTATATATATTCCAGTCGGCTCGTAAATAATTGAAAGTGGAGCTGATAGGATTGAGAATCGCTTCTTGGGATATTTGAAATGTAACAGGGACATGATCAGAATCAAAATCAGCATGAGTAATCAGTTGGCTACATTTCTAGAAGAGGAAAAACATGTGGGGCTATCAGGGTATTGAATTGAGAAATATCCTGAAGAGCACTCATCAAATAAAATTCTGCCGTTGGAATTACTTTGAGAATTATTCCATGACCGATGTTTGGCATTAAAGTCACCAATGACAAAAAATTTTGACTTATTGCGAGTCAATTTACGCAAGTCAGTTTGGAGAAAATTAACTTGCTGCCCAGAGCATTGAAAAGGCAAATAGGCAGCTATGAAAGTATATTTACCAAACTGTGTTTCAACAGAAACACCTAAAGTTTCAAAAACTTTAGTTTCAAATGATGAAAACAGTTGATGTTTTATACGCCTATGAATGATGATTGCAACTCCCCCACATGCCCCATCAAGTCGATCATTACGATAAACAAAAAAGTTAGGATCTCTTTTGAGTTTAGATCCAGGTTTTAAATACGTTTCGGTAATAACTGCTATATGCACGTTATTAACCGTAAGAAAATTAAACAGCTCGTCCTCTTTACCATTCAGAGAACGAGCATTCCAATTTAAAATATTTAAATTATTATTTGGATCCATTAGAAAAACGTAATCCAATAACTATTTGATTTGTAAATTTTACACCTACTTGGACTGCTTCAGTCATAGTGGTGGCTTTGAACATTGCATCAATCATTAGATTCAATTGTTCAGTTAGAAAATTAAAATCAGAGGCAGACATGTCATGTGATTTCCCATTGGAATTTCCGGTAGACGAAGAAGCGGAGTTACCTGTGGCGGTAGGGTTTTTTCCATTTGATTTGAAACAAGTAGAATGGGTACCCATGGATCGGACAGGGGAGGAGATCGAATTTCCTGCTACGATATCGGCAAAGGATTTACCGTGGGTAGATACATTCGAAATAGAAAGATTCGAACGGCTACCCGACGGATTAAAATTAGTTTGTGAATGAGCATGATTATGATCTTCCTGATGGGTATGATTCATGATCAAGCGATCGTTAACTGAAAAATGAGCATTGTTCGATACTCTACCAGGCAAATTCCGGAAACGACCGTTATCGTAACGGATATTATCTTTCATCTGCCTGGCACGAGCCTCAATGACCTTTTTGCGTGAAGGACAATTCCAAAAATTGGACTTATGGTTAGCCCCGCAATTACAACATATGAATTTGGTGGTATCTTCCTTCACTGGACAGACGTCTTTGGCGTGAGAAGAACCTCCGCAAATCATGCATTTAGCATCCAGGCGACAATTTTTTTTACCATGACCCCACTTTTGACACCGACGGCACTGAGTGGGGTTCTGGTAATTTCCTCCAGGTTTCTGGAAATGTTCCCATGTCACACGGACATCAAACAAAAGTTTTGCTTTTTCTAAAGCTTTAATATTATTTAGTTCTTTTTTGTTAAAGTGAACTAAATAAATTTCTTGAGAAAGCCCTTTCCGAACAATGCCAGATTGGGTTCTCTTTTTCATAATGATTACTTGGACTGGGGAAAATCCAAGTAAATCATTTATTCCATTTTTGATCTCTTCAGGTGATTTATAGTCACTTGAGAGACCTTTCAAGACAACTTTGAACAAACGTTCAGTTTTGTCGTCATAAGTAAAAAATTTGTGCTTCTTCTCTTCAAGATGTTTGAGAAGAAGCTCACGATCTTTAAGAGTTTCCGGCAAAACGCGACAGTCTCCTTTCTTTACGATTTGGAAGGAAACCTTGATTCCCCTAATGGAGTTCAAGATCTCCTGCCTAAATCCCCCAAATTCGGAACAACTGACCACGATAGGCGGCACTCTTTGCTTCCTCACTTGAATCAAAGAGCCTGGGCTAGAGGCTGCTTCGATTTGGTGTTCGGAAAATTTGTCTAGAGCATCGAACTGATTGCTCATTTCGATACAATTATTCATTTCACCCTTGGAAGAAAGTTCGCATTCCGGGGAAGCGTCCTTTCTTCCATTCTTGCCACGTGTAGTGACAGTTTTAAAACCCACTTTTTTGGAAGGAAGTAGTGAATTCAGAGATTCACCCTTCCTTTTGTTTGTTGTTGATACCATGTTTAATTAATAAACGAAAGAAGACGTGACCTTCGAAAGGTTTTTTCCCAAGACGGTGTCCAAGAAGGATTTTTTTTTCCCTCATCTGTAGAGCCTTTTAACCACTGCTTCCATTATTTAGGAATATTGTGGTATGACCCATATTTTATTTGGTGCTCATCAAATATCCTTTCACAATTGAGATGTGATAGACATTGGTTGATGTGTCACACTGTCCCAACTGGGCACAACTCGTTTTATAAAGTCTATTACCCTATTAGGACTACCTTGCCAAATTTCCAAGGGCTCTAATAACCCTTTTCCAAATGTTAACGTTCTTTGATTAAGCAATGCTCCGCAGTTGCAGAGTAAATGCTCAGCAGTTTCGTCTTCAGCTTGACAAAAACGACACTCAGAGGATTGTATTTTTCCTATATTTTAAGATGATACCGGCTATTCGGCCTCAATGGAAGTTGATCCTCAATATCAGCTTCTATATTCGAATAGCCTAGATAGCCGTGTAGTGTCGGTAGCAGATTGCAACAAGGCTAGAAATAACACTACGGATTGCCTGTTCCGGTGGTATAAGTCCATCATACAGGTGGCCCCTAATTCATGGTGTCATGCGGCTAAAAGCATACCGTGCCTAGGAATGAATGGTTAGGGGGGTCAAAAGAAACCTAACCGTAAACCACTGTGCGTAAACGGTGCCTGTGGAGTACCAGGGCACCCTCCACAGTATTATGCCCTTACTGTGCTACCCGGAGCAATGGCGCAGTTGACCTTGTACTTCTCCGAAATAATCGGCTACTCATATTTAGCCTCAAATCAGAGGCTTGATACGAGTGGGAGCATGTTAATGTAATATGAATCGAATCAAAATTATCCAGGTGAACCTTCATCATGCAAAGGGCGCATCAGCAGTGCTCAGCAGAAGGTTCACCAAGGAAAATATCAATGTGGGACTAATTCAAGAGCCCTGGGTAAATAATGGAAGGGTACTTGGTTGCCCTTCGAGCAGTTGTAGAGTTTTGTACGACGAAACTCAGTCCAAACCACGGACGGCTATTCTTGTAAATAGGGATACAAAATTTGTCCCAATCACAGAATTTATCCGTAGAGACATTGTTGCGATCAAAGTAGAGGTGCCAACTATCCGTGGGAAAACGGAGGTATGTATTGCTTCTGCTTACTTTCCTAGAGATGTTGAAGATGTGCCTCCATGCTCTGTCGTTCATTTTGTCAACTACTGTAAGAAAATTAATGCCCAATTTATAATAGGGTGCGATGCAAATGCCCATCATACAATTTGGAGCAGCACCGATATTAATAAAAGAGGAGAAGATCTTTTAAACTACATGTCGTCTAACAACATAGACATATGTAATAGAGGTGATTCTCCTACTTTTGTAAACTCTATCCGACAAGAGGTTCTTGATCTCACGATCTGTAGCGACTTGTTATCGGAGAAGATTGTGAACTGGATGAAGAATCATTGTCAGATCATAAACAAATCCGGTTCGATTTTAAAGCTGGATCAGAAATAACAGAAAGCTATAGAAACCCGAAGAAAACCAATTGGGATCTCTATCGTTTTCATTTAACGAAAAAGAATTCGTATAACGGTGAACAGTTCACGACTGTTTCACAACTGGAAAATGCCTCTGATGGGATCATTGACCAAATGGTCTCATCTTATCATGCTAGCTGTCCTATTCAACAAAGGTCATCTAACAGGGATGTGCCTTGGTGGAATGACAAGCTGGCAGGATTGAGGAAGAAATCCAGGCGGTTGTTCAATAGAGCAAAGATCACTTTAGATTGGGTTGAATACAAAAAAGCCCTAACAGAATACAACAGAGAACTAAGGCACGCCAAACGTAAGGACTGGAGACGGGTATGTGAAACCATCAACAACGCTCCTGCAGCTGCAAGGCTGCACAAAGTCCTTTCAAAAGACCATTCAAATGGTCTAGGTTGCCTTAAAAACGAAGACGGCAGTTATACTGTTGACTCTTCTGAAACACTGGAAGTAATGATGAGAACCCATTTCCCTGAATCGATCCCATATTCGGATGAAGAACAGGTCTCAGAAGAGGCAAGACATGTATGGTCGATAAATGCCTATCAGAAAGCTTGTGAAATCTTCACGCCTTCGAGGGTCGAATGGGCATTGAGTTCTTTTCAGCCTTTCAAATCTGCCGGGAAAGATGATATTTTCCCAGCCTTACTGCAACAAGGAAAAGAGACGCTTTGTCCGCTCTTAACCAAAATATTCAAAGCAAGTGTTGCGCTTTCATATATTCCAAAAGCGTGGCAAAAGGTTCGAGTTGTCTTCATTCCAAAAGCTGGAAGGAAGGATAAAACAACTCCCAAAGCCTTTAGACCTATAAGCCTTTCCTCTGTTCTTTTAAAGACAATGGAAAAAATAATTGATGACTTCATCAAGTCAACAAGTTTAATAGAAATGCCTCTTTGTAAATACCAATTTGCGTATCAATCAGGTAAATCTACCATTACGGCGCTGCAGTCGCTGGTAAATAAAATCGAGAAATCTCTTGAAGCCAAAGAAATAGCCGTGGTTGCTTTTCTCGATATTGAAGGAGCATTCGATAATGCATCCTATAGCTCTATGAGTTCAGCCATGGAAGCAAGGGGCTTGGATAAAAGTGTTATCGAATGGGTTATGACCATGCTCAAGGGTCGCACAATTTATGCTGATCTAGGAGGTGCGCAAATATCTATAAGATCTACGAAGGGATGTCCTCAAGGAGGAGTGTTATCGCCCTTACTGTGGTCTCTTGTAGTAGACGAACTCCTTAGAAATTTAATAGATCAAGGTTTTGAGGTAATTGGATATGCCGACGATGTGGCCATCTTAGTTCGTGGAAAGTTTGATAACACGATTTCCGATCGGTTGCAAACTGCGTTAAACATTACTCTCAAATGGTGTAGAAAAGAGGGGTTAAACGTAAACCCTTCAAAAACTACTATCGTGCCTTTTACCAGAAGGAAAAAGGTAAAGCTTATACAGCCTTCTTTGAATGGAGTTCAAATTCAATTTTCGGAAGAAGTTAAACACCTTGGTGTTACTTTGGATAAGAAATTGAACTGGAACTCTCATCTGAGCAAGGTCATAAGTAAGGGTACTAATGCCCTATGGGTCTGCAATAAAGCCCTAGGAAAAACTTGGGGACTACGACCTAATATGGTAAACTGGATTTATTCAGCAATAGTCCGACCAAAAATTAGTTATGCTTCACTGGTATGGTGGCCCAAGACAAATGAGGTAACCGCTCAGAAGAAGCTGGCTAAGTTGCAGAGACTTGCTTGTATATCAATGACAGGGGCAATGAAAAGTACACCATCGGTTGCCTTGGATGCCCTTCTTAATATACTGCCTTTGCATCAATTCATTAAACTGCAAGCTGCAAAAAATGCCTTGCAGTTTATTCGTTATAATAAAATACTAGATGGTGATTTGATTGGTCACATGAAAATCATCAAGGAATTCAATTTGAATTCAGATAACAAAACAATAGAAGACTGGATGACGACGAAGACCAACTATGATGTTCCCTTTAAAGTGGTTAAACCAAGCCGGACAACCCGTTCCGGTGGTAAGAGTCCACCAAACGGGGTAACCCCAATTCAAGGTGTGATGCGAAAAACCGTGCTGAGGAATGAATGGTCGAAGGGGTGAAAAAGATGTTCGGCCATTAACGGAGCCTGTGGGGCACCTGGGCACCCCTCACAGTATTTGTCCCTTACCGCGTTAATGCAGGGCTCTGGCGTGGTTGACCTCTTTTCCCGTGCTACTCGTGGGATCCAAAATGAGTACAAATTCAAATAATAATCAGATTAGTAGTGGTAGTGCAGGTAGTTGCAGTAGTAGGGAAGCGAACCCCTTCGCAAGAAGTGGGCTAGCTAGATCTCCGTTGAGGAGAGTAGAAGCAGGAGGAGGCAGCAGTGCACGTAGTGCCAGTGCTGGAACCCATATTTCATCCCCGGCTAACGCATCGGGTGAAGTTATGGATGGAGCGTGGTTGATGAGGGCCATCAATAAAAGTAGAGATGGGCTCTCTGCGATGGAAGTGGCTGCACAGCAGCTCGACTCCATAATTGACTTTGCGTCCTCGAAGTCTAACATCAGCAAGGACCTCAAGCAGGCCTTGCTTAGACTTCGTAAGTCAATGTTGGCGGCCAAGCAGAACCATGTTGAACCCATGGTGACTGTGGCTGCGGCAGAACCCGTGGAACTGAAGGTGCCGAAGTCTACCCAGACGGAACCCTTCGTTTTCGCGGGCAGCCCCAAAAGCGTGGAAGCGAATGCTTACAGCAAGCAATCGCAGAAGCGCGCGAGGCAGCCGTCAGGGGAGGAGCTACCCGGCGGCGCTCGTAAGGCCAGGCGGATACTGACCCCGAAAACCGGCAGAAGTGCCGGAAAATCGGACCCCAGCCAGGCGTCCCGGAAAGCCGAGAAGGGTGGGCCCGAAAAGGCTGGCCCCTCACGGAGTGATGGGAACAGGGGGTTGCGACCTTTGAGAGGTCCTCCATCACCACAGGTCAGGGCGGAGCAGGGGGGGGACGCCCCCTGGACAACCGTAGTGAGGAAGAAGAAGAAGAAGAAACAGGAGAATCAGGAGCGCAGGGATACCAGACCTAAGAAAGGTAGGAGGGTAGGTGCCAAGCGCGAAAAGGGTGATGCGATCATCATCAAGACGGAAGAGTCCAAGTACTCGGAAGTCCTGAAGGCGATGCGCAGTGACGCGAAGCTTGCGGATCTAGGAGCCGACGTACGCAGTGTAAGACGCACTCGTACAGGTGAAATGATCCTCGAGCTCAAGCGCGACAAGGAGCGCAAGGGCGCCGCCTACAAAAGTTTGGCGGAAGAGGTCCTTGGCGCTGGTGTTGAAGTGAGGGCTCTGACGCAGTCAGTGACTCTGAAGGTGATGAACCTTGACGAGATCACTAACGCAGAAGAGCTCGTCACGGCACTGCGGCAACAGTGCGAAGTGCAGGTGCCCACCACCGCCGTTCAGCTACGGAAAGGTCCGGCAGGTACTCAGGTGGCCTTAGTACACCTACCTGTGGCAGACGCAAATAAGTCCGCTAAGGTAGGTAAGATCAAGGTTGGTTGGTCAGTATGTTCACTGAACATACATGAGCAACCAGTGATCTGCTTTAGGTGCAGGGAACCTGGACACAAGTCCTGGGGCTGTAAAGGCCCTGATAGGACTAAGTTGTGCAGGCGTTGTGGTGAGGAAGGTCATAAGGCACTAGGCTGCAAGAACCCTCCCAAGTGCTTGATTTGTTCCGGCAAGTCCGTGAACAACAATCACCCAACGGGAGGCTCAAGGTGCCCGACCTTCAAACGAGCCATCAACGAAAAATCACAGTGCAGGTAACGCAGCTGAACCTGAACCACTGTGACGCAGCTCAGCAACTGCTGTACCAGTCAGTTGCTGAGTGGGGGACGGACATCGCCATCATATCGGACCCATACCGAGTACCCGCCGGCAACGGCAACTGGGTCGTGGATGGATCCGGAAAAATGGCGGCGATATGGACAACGGGTAAATACCCTGTCCAGCAGTTGGTGTCTACTACCTACGAGGGCTTCGTGATCGCCAAAGTAAACGGGGTCCTCTTCTGTAGCTGCTATGCGCCTCCGAGTTGGTCGACCGAGCGGTTCACGCAGATGCTGGACTGCATGACGACCGCGCTGACAGGGCGAAGGCCAGTTGTAATAGCGGGCGACTTCAATGCCTGGGCCGTGGAATGGGGAAGCCGTAACACGAATCAGCGAGGTCAAATCCTGCTAGAGGCACTGGCCGTGCTAGATGTCGATCTGGCTAATGTTGGTGCCAAAAGTACCTTCAGCCGTAACGGAGCGGAGTCGATTATCGACGTTACTTTTTGTAGTCCTGGCCTAACGAGTAGTTCGAACTGGAGGGTAGACGATGGCTACACTCACAGCGACCACCTGGCGGTTCGCTACAGTATCGACTACAACAACAGCAGGCAGCGGGTTGAGGAAGCGGCTAGGTCAAGGCCAAGCCCTCGTAGGTGGAAGACATCGTACTTCAATGATGAAGTACTTAGGGAGGCGCTCCGCCGTGAGCGTAACCTACTCGGCCTAAGCGGGGACGAACTGGTAGCGGTGCTTACGCGTGCATGCGATGCGACCATGCCTAGAAAAGTCCACCCTAGGAATGGGAGACCACCGACATACTGGTGGACTCAAGCTATTGCGAACCTGCGCCGTGCCTGCCTACGGGCCAGGAGACGGATGCAGCGAGCACGTACCGAGCAGGAGCGTGAAGAACGACGGGCGGTGTTCACCGCTGCCAAAGTCGCGCTGAAGTCTGAGATAAGGGCAAGCAAAAAGGCCTGCTTCGAGGGACTCTGTCAGAGTGCCAACGCGAACCCGTGGGGTGATGCCTACAGGATCGTAATGGCGAAGACAAGAGGTGCAATTGCTCCTACGGAGCAGTCTCCACAGATGCTGGAGGGGATCATCGAGGGGCTCTTCCCGCGCCACAACCCTAGCCCATGGCCTCCTTTTGTAGGACAGCCGGGGATTGGGGCTGGTGATGAGGATAGAGTAACTGATGAGGAACTTGTAGGGATTGCAAAATCCCTAAGCATGGGGAAGGCACCAGGCCCGGACGGAGTTCCAAACCTGGCCCTCAAAGTCGCAATCTTGGAGGCTCCCGGTATGTTCAGATCTGCTATGCAGATATGCCTGGACGAGGGAGTATTTCCAGATGCGTGGAAGAGGCAGAGCCTGGTACTATTGCCAAAGGCGGGGAAACTACCCGGTGACCCGTCGGCGTATAGACCAATTTGCTTGATTGACACGGTGGGGAAAGTGCTCGAGAAGATCATCCTCAACAGACTGTCGAGGTACACCGAGGGTGTAAATGGTCTCTCAGGCAACCAGTTCGGCTTCCGGAAAGGGAGGTCCACTGTAGACGCTATTCTGGCGGTTAAGAAAACCGCTGAGATAGCACTCCAGCGTAAGAGGAGGGGTATTCGCTACTGCGCAGTAGTGACTCTGGATGTAAGGAATGCATTTAATAGTGCCAGTTGGGCGGCTATTGCTGATGCGCTCCTGCGTCTGGGGATACCCGAGTACCTGTACAAGATTCTCGGAAGTTACTTCCAGAATCGGGTATTAGTCTATGACACAGAGGTGGGTCGGAAGTGCTTTCACATAACCTCAGGAGTCCCGCAAGGTTCCATCCTGGGTCCGGTGTTATGGAATGTCATGTACGACGAGGTGTTGAGATTGAAATTCCCGGCGGGTGTGGTCATCGTTGGCTTTGCCGACGATATTACGCTGGAGGTCTACGGTGAATCGATCGAAGAAGTGGAATTGACTGCAGCCCACTCGATCGCAATTGTGGAGGAGTGGATGAGCTCCAGGAAACTGGAATTGGCTCACCACAAAACGGAGGCTGTTGTTGTCAACAACCGAAAGTCGGCGCAGCAAGCGGTGATCAGTGTAGGCGACTGCACAATCACTTCGAAGCGCTCCGTCAAACACTTGGGGGTGATGATCGACGACAAGCTTACCTTCGGTAGCCATGTCGATTATGCCTGCAAGAGAGCCTCCACAGCTATTGTGGCACTGTCCCGGATGATGTCCAATAGCTCTGCGGTGTACGCCAGCAAGCGTAAGCTTCTGGCCAGTGTCGCCTCGTCCATACTGAGGTATGGTGGCCCGGCTTGGGGCACGGCTTTGAGTACCGATAGCTACCGTAGCAAGCTAGAGAGTACTTATAGGCTAATGTGCCTGAGGGTTGCGAGCGCGTACCGTACCGTGTCACACGATGCACTTTGTGTCATCACCGGTATGATGCCTATTGGTATCCTTATCATGGAAGACATAGAGTGCTTCGAAATGCGCGGCACAAGAGGCATACGCAGGACTGCCAGACTGGCCTCCATGGTCAAATGGCAGCGTGCGTGGGACAGTTCCACCAAGGGAGTGTGGACTCACAGGTTGATTCCGAGGTTAGATATCTGGGTCAATAGGCGCCATGGGGAACTAACATTCCACCTAACACAGGTCCTTTCGGGTCATGGATGCTTTAGACAATATCTACACCGTTTCGGTCATGCGGGTTCTCCCGAATGTCCAGTTTGTGCAGGTTTAGAGGAAACGGCGGAACACGTTTTGTTCGTGTGCCCGCGTTTCCGCACAATGCGTGACCGCATGTTTGCCACATGCGGTCGGGACACGACTCCGGACAATTTGGTCCAGAGGATGTGTGCAGACGAGTTTGGCTGGAATGCCGTTTCATCGGCTATCACCCACATCGTCTCGGAACTCCAAAGGAGGTGGCGTGTGGACTCGAGGAGTGACTAGTGCAGACGCTAATCAACAGGTGGTCCAAGGGTTCGCAGTCGGCTACGTAGGTCATACCGGTGCCCTACGGTCGAAATCGACCCTTACAGCGATTAAGTGGCCGCGGGGAGAACATCCTGGTAGCGCTGCTGTCGTGGCGCCGGCCTACTGGGTGGATACGAGCCTCTGGTTGTTCGGGGCAGGTGGAGGCCCCTTCGTCAGCAATCCCAGCTCGTGCTAGCTGATAGGGCCTGAGCCTTCAGTAGGTCAAATTGCGAAGCCCGCAGTATCAGTTCTTGATACCTGCGGTGCAGCTGGGCGCGGGCTTAGTGGTCGACCCTGCCCGCCTTCAGCGGACAACGGGAGGTGAGGACCACCCGGGAAGCTGGCAATGCGCCAGCATGCTACCTTGGTGGACCCCCATAAGCGTGTCATCGATGTTCGTTGCTGCATGGCTACGCAGCTAACCTGGAGGATGCGATGTGCAATAGCCCCTCTCCGAAGCAATGCCTTCTTGGTGGTCCCGGAGAGACGAAGGGTTTGGCGGCAATGGAAATGGTTTAGTGGGTCGGGGGTGTAGTCCTGTTTACTGCTTGTACGTAGTAAATGGTCCCCAACCCCACACTCCCGGACCTCGGTCCGGAGTCTGTTGAGCAGATTATCCCCCCATTGCTTAGAAGGAAAAAAAAAAAAAAAAAAAAAAAAAAAAAAAAAAAAAAAAAAAAAAAAAAAACCAAGCCGCTATACTTGGGATTCTGGTGGGCCAAGTTTACGTGCGGGTTCTATTGTGTTTTATACCGACGGGTCAAAGATGGGCGACAATACCGGAGCTGGAGTTTTCGGCCCTGGTATCAGCAAGGTAATCGCTATGGGGCGCAGTCCCACTGTGTTCCAAGCTAAAATACAAGCCATCATTGACTGTACAAATGTTTGTCTCAAAAGAAACTATAGGTTTGCAAAGATCTGTATTTTCTCAGACAGTCAAGCAGCTTTGAATGCTCTAAAGGCATTCACATGTAGATCAAAGTTAGTGTGGGAATGCATTCTTTCTTTGAAGCAATTAGCCAGTAGGAACGAAGTTACATTGTACTGGGTGCCCGGCCATTGTGGAATTGAGGGGAATTAGAGTGTCCATCCCGGGACATCCCGGGACAAAAAATCCCGAGATATGACAAATTTCGGGATTTCCCGTTTCCCGGGATTTTATTTCCGACATCCCGGGAATCCCGGGATTCCCGAAATGTGCGTAGAATTTGATGAAAACCATTAAATTTTAATGAAAAACAATGACATTTTTCCTCACTATCAATAAAAGTAGAAAAGCATAATTAAAAAGAGAATAAACGAGTAACTATTTTCATGAAGAGATCAATTTATCAAGTAACAAACACATATTTTTATTTGTGGAGTTGCAAAGTTTAAATGCTTTTCTTTTCAATATTAGTCGATGTTATAAGCCTAAGATGAGATAATCATTAACCATTTTAATCTCGTTTTCCATACAAATATTCAAAAACTTCCAGAAGATAGGAACATGTTTCGATCTCAATGAAACTTTCATAATTTGGTTTTTACTCTGTTACCTTCCCAAGAAAAATATAAAGATGACCAAATAACGATTCATTTTTGTGTTACACGATGCGAAAATCTGCAGTGGAACTGACATGCGTTTGCTTTTCATTATAGGACAATTCAATTTCGTGTGTTTTCTTAATTTTACTGAACAAAATGTGATTTCTCGTTAATGCAGCTGAAAGATCATTAGAAGATATGATGAAAACTGGTATCAAATCAATTTTGACCAAAATGCAGATGGGACTGACTTGCGATTCACGGCAGTAAACTGCAGTCAATAATTTTCAGTAAATAACTTTTAGCGTGATCTACAATACCTTCAATGATCTTTAATCGTTTCTTTTGTTCTAAAGTCTTTATGTCCTTTCAAATGTTTGAAGCAAATTGCTTTAAAATTATGACTTAAGTTTTATCATACGTCCATACATAGGTGTTATAGAGAATTTGAAAAAAAAAAACATAGAAAACCCGTTATTAGTCTAGCTTAGTTTTGATTTTTGTCCGGTTACTTCATCAGAATAAGAAAGTCTTATCTGAAATGTGATTTGCTATAATTAACATATTATTTTGAAAAATTTCATTATTTGTTTATTTCATTGAAAAAAATTGTATTTTTAAATAAGCACAAATTTCAATCGAATCGCTAGTTTTATTGAAAATTTGATAAATCCCGGGATCCCGGGATTTCCCGGGACAAGCATAAATGTTTGTCCCGAATCCCGGGACAAGCAAAATGGCCGGGAAATGGACACTCTAAGGGGAATGAAATCGCCGACAATCTAGCAAGACAGGGTGCAGCTTCGAGCTTTGTCGGCCCTGAACCGTTCTGTGGTATTCCTGAGTGCACTCTCAGGATGAAACTGAAAAATTGGGAAATGTCCATGGTAGAATCCAATTGGAACGCCACGGATACATCCAAGCAAGCGAAAAGATTCATAAAACCCAGTCTAGCTAAAGCCCGGGCTATACTGAATCTTAATAAAGGAAATCTTAGGGTAATAACTGGCCTGATGACCGGTCACTGCCCAAGTAGGTATCATCCAAGAAGGATTACCACCGCTAGCTTTCGCCAACGGGTCCAACGAAAAATCGAAGGCACGGGTCCAAACAAGGATCGTAAAGGGATCAATAGTAGAAAAAATAGTACTGAAAAGTACTGTTTTAGTAGCACTGAAAAGTACTGTTTTTGTAGCACTGAAAAGTACTGTTTTATTGCTTTAGGTAGTTTTTAAGAAAACTTCCAAGAGCAGAGAGAATTCGTGTACGCACAGCACGAAGGTACGATGCGCACTGAAATTCTTAACCCTAGGCTAGTTCATCTCGGGACCATCAGCTTTACTTCCCTTCCGAAGAAAGTCGTCACTATAACTATTTACATCATAAGTCACTATCTCGGTGATGGTATTCGATAGCCTTATGGCGCATTCAAATGGCAATGAGTTATGAGTGAAAATCAATGTAATTATTTGTCGAATTTTGGTCAATTACCAGCACCACTGTGTGACGGTAGGTGGTTACCTACTACAATTCGATTCGCCAGGCAGGGTGGGCTTTGTTACCTTACTCATGTATCGTATTTCAGAGATTGTAAATTTTCGTTGCAACCACTACTTGCCGCTTCATCATCGCGAAGAGTGGTAGGAAAAAAAAGGGCGCGGCACAGATACCCATTCTGGTGCTGCCTTTCCATAAGGTTTATCTATTTATCATCGTAATAAATATTTTATTTCACAGCGTATAAAAAATCTGTCGTTTATTGCAACAGCAAACGATTTTCAGCATTCGGAGGAAAAACTAGCACCATAAAACATGATACTGGAGTAAAAATATAAATTAAAATAAAACCATTATGGCAAAGCGTCCGCCGTAGAGCGAGGGATAATAACTATATATCATTTTTAGCGATTAAACTCAAAAGTGAGTGTATGGGTTTCAAATTTATGACGTTTTCTGTTCAAAATGGCCATGAAATAAAAACTTACTTTGCCTTCCTGCACCTTGGAGTGAGTTGAAGTGCAAGAAAAGCGCCTTTCCTTCTCTGCTTGCAGAAAAAACTATTGTGCTCCACTTTATTCATTATCTCAATAGCCGAAAAGATGTTCAATTCAAAAAAGTTAGATCAACATGTTTTGTTCATGCGAAAGAAGCGAAAATAACGAAAAATGTCGCATTATGCATTTGTACCTCATTTTAAACCAACAGCTATGAATAACAAATACGTGGGAAAGTACTGGTGCCAAAAGTAGATTACTTAAGCAATAAGTATAGATATTTGAAATAATTAGGCCTGCAAAAAATGTTTTTATTCATATTGAAAGTACCTGAAAAGCTATGATTTCGTAAAATTGTCTTTTGTGGAGAGAAAACCTAGATTTTTTTTAGAATTTTACCATTTTGTCAAATGTTTTCTAGCAGAGCAAAAAAAAATATAAACAAAAATTATTGTTGAACATTTTATAATAATAGATATAATGTACTATTATTTTGATTTTGATAAAAACATTCATTACTATTAAAGTTAAAACAAAAAACACCAAAGGCAGCATTTGAAATGCATCAGAGAAAATACAAAAATATAAACATATTTCTGTACTGTTACTTCAATAGGACCCTAACTGACATGAGCGATTTCTTTTCATCGATCTGCTCTTTCGTTAATAACTTCGTTAATTAGAGTAATCTGTAATATTTCTTGTTAATGAAGCAAGATATAGCGATTCTTCATCCTACAGCACAAAGATATGCTACGAAAAGAGAATCAGTTTTCTGCAATAACACAAAGAGATCAACGATGAAGAGAAATCGATGAATGCAGATAAGCGCTTATGAAAAAACAACACAGATTTATTTGTTTTTAAAACATATTCTCGTTATCAAACTTGTGCCTATACTTCCTGGAACAGCCTATAGTAGTAAGGATTGGTACAACATTTTTAGTAGTTTTTAGTAGCTTAACCTTCAGTAAACTGGTATAGGTTTGAAAGTGATGTTTGACTTTGAATAACTTTATTTAGGGTTTTATAGATCAACTATTCAGGTTCTCTTCCAGCTCTCATCAAATGCGAATGTGGATTTTATATTCCCATTACGATTTCGTTTTTAAATGAAATAGATAAATCATAAACAAGAGGCCTACTTCATAAAATTAACAGTTTTAAATGGTAATTGTCTACATCCTCAGCTTAAAGAACTCATATATTAATAAATTCAAAAAAAAAAAAATTTCTAGTGGGCCATGAAGCGATAAAGCTTCCTAAAACCCATGCAGTTATTGTATAGTTGTTTAAAATTGTTTGACCCCCAATGCACCAAAGCCGTTACCCCATATAAAATGGTCAACTTCAGATTTCTGCCGTTTCTCAATCGATTATTTTTTTTTTTCTGTAACGAACTACAAATAACAACAATTTTTGATAACTGTTGAAAAAGTTTTGCAAAAACTTTCGTTTCAAAAAGTACAGATAGGTTGAATTTTGCCAAAAGAATGCACAAAGTTATCTGGCCGAAAAGCTATGCGCCTAAATATCTTGATGTCTTCAGCGCAGTTGTTCCTTGTCATCTAATGAACAAATGCGCTGAAGTCACCAAGAAGTTCGGGGCATAGTTTTTTCGCTAGAAAACTTTTTGTTTTGGTGTATTTTTGACGTAGGACTACGTGTTTCTTCTCTATACAGGAGTGAAATTAGAATTTCGAAACCAAGAACGTTACGTTGGCATGCAATATTTCAAACGAAATTCCTTGATTAGCGCTTCAATCGAAAGACAAAGCATCAAAGGTTCATGTCGTTTACTTATAGAATCCTACATACCTGTCCAAATAGTTTAATAACTGTTTTAAAAGAGAACGTTGATTTCAAGCAAAACTTTAAATAGGGATGCTAGAGTTAACGTCATTTGCTTTTCACTCTCCGCTTGGATCGCATTTCAGCAGGCAAAAGGTCGGCTTGCTCTGATCGGGCGAGCTTTTCAGGCACAGACATCGATGACGATGGACCCCGATGACGCTACTGCCAGTGCTGCCAAGTCAGTTTTTCAAAAATCTGGGAGATTTTGAAAATATGTCTGGAAAAATCTGGATTGCTTATGTCGTATTTGAAGAACCCTACAAATTATTTACAAAACCTTACAGAATCATTTGAATTTTTATCTAGACCTTTCATATTTTTGTAATATAGGGCCTCAATAATCTGGAATATTCCAGACAAATCTGGAAAGGTTGGCAATGCTGGCTGCTGCAGTGTCATCGGGATGCAATAACAGCATAATGCTCATCTTATACATCCCTAGCCATCATTTTATATAGCCTACAGTGCCACAGAGCTCTTGATCATCAAGCTGCTGAAAATCCAGCGTCCGGATTGTGAAATAGCTCAAGATTTATAGATTGACTCGCGCTTCCAGAATTTGTTCTGCAGGAATCGGTGCGCCAACGTAAGATTTGTACGAGATTACTAAAGAAAATCAGCCAATGCCACACGTAGAAGCGCCCTTCGTCATCGCCACCGTAAACCTCATCGGACGAGGATTCCAACATGTGCGCCGTCAAAATGTGTGTCCGTATTACTCGAATCTCACCGTCTGTCATACCGTCATATCGGTAACCCCATTTCTAGTTATGATGGACGGGGTATTCGATGATCTGCCCACCGGAGTGCAGATTTTCGTCTATGCGGACGATATAGTCATCGTAGTATCTGGACCAACAATCGTAGCTACACGCAGAAAAGCACAAGCAGCTGTCTTTCGAGTGGCCAAATGGGCTGCCTCCGTAGGCTTCACCATGTCAGCATCTAAAAGTATCCGATGCCACATATGTCCATCCGGGCATAGGGTCAGTGGGCCCCCGATCGTAATCAACAACCAAGCCATCCCTCTTCGTAAAACAGCAAAAATCCTTGGGGTTACATTCGACCACAGCCTATTATTCAAACCCCACTGTGAAGCAGTCAGATCCAACTGTCTTAGCCGCTTGAATTTAATAAAATCTCTCTCAAATCCACACCGCAGCAATAATCGAGCTATTTGGTTCCGTGTCGCTGCAGCTCTAATTGATAGTCGGCTTTTCTACGGTCTGGAAACCACATTCTTGACGATGAACAGTCTGATTGACACACTGTCTCCCATCTATAACCGCTACGTGCGAATAGTTTTAGGTCTTCTCCCATCTACCCCGGCCGATGCAACCTGCGCAGAAGCCGACCTTCTGCCTTTCCGTTACTTAATTACTGCGACGCTTTGCATGAAGGCGGCCGCCTTCGCAGAGAAGACTGCTGATAATGCTAGAATCTGCCTCCTAGAAGAGGCCGACAATCTGTTCGACAGCATAGCAGGCACGAAACTCCCCCCAGTCGCCAAGGTCCATTGGTACGGCGAGCGTGACTGGCACCACTCATCACTCAAATTCAACAGTATAATAAATGACAACTTTAGGGCAGGAGACTCGTCAACGCGGTTGCGACAATCCATCGCTGAGGTCTTGCGGACAGACTATGCAGCACATCAGCGGCATTATACCGATAGCTTTCTCTCAGTTCAAGGGGTTGGAATAGGTATCGCGGACGATGAACTTGCGGTAAGACTCAGTCTTCCCGGACAATGTTCGATTTTTTCCGCCGAAACCGCTGATATTTTCTTTGCCGCTACTGAACCAACCACTCGTCCGATCATCATAATAACCGACTCAGCCAGTTGTAACGCTTCAATCTGAGGCTCCCCGTCATCCGTGAATTCAGGGAATAATCAGACATGTATCACCCGATGTCACCATCATGTGGGTTCCAGGGCACTGTGGCATTCCGGGGAATAGCATCGCTGGATCCGGCTACTCCAGCCGCCAGCATACCACAACGGTTACGCTGGCCGATATTCGACGTTGGGTAAAATCAACAGTGCGCCGAGTGTACTAACTCACGAGGAGCCTTCCTACGAAAAACGAAGGAAAGCGTTGATGCATGGACGGACCTCAAATCAATGAAGGACCAAAAATTAATCTCCAGGTTAAGAACTGGTCATACAAGAGTCTCCTACAACCTAGGGGTGACACCCTTCCACCGGGTCTGCGAGGTTTGCAGTACAAACAACACTGTCGAGCACGTAATTTGCGTATTCCCGCTGTACGAATATTTGAAACAGCTGCACGGAATTCCAGGCAGCATCCGAGACGCCCTTCAAGACGACCTATCCTCGATAGCATCTTTGATATCCTTTATCAAAGGCGCTGGATTATATTTTAAGATTTGAACTTTAGGCAACCGGATCTAACGCTTTAGTTACCCCACTATATGTTAGTTTGAGTTCCTCGGATTCTGTTTGTTCTTTGTTTTAAACCATGTGTGATAGTCCCTTAGTTATCCTCATGTGTTGTCGTGTGATTTTTGTTTTATTCTTTTAATTGTCCCAGTGATAAACTCTGGCAAGTAACTCTGTGAAGATCCTAGATTTAAGCCAAAATACTTTGTAGATGTTTTCCAGACGAGCCCATCTGGCTCGTTCTGTTTACCGGATCGGGGATGAACCTGCCTACGGCAGAAAATCCCTGAATAAAAATGAAAAAAAAAAACAAATGTGTACTTAAGAGTTTCTTGTGTAAAATTTCCTAATGTGTATACAACAAACTTACTACAGTAGTTTCTCGATTTTATCACTGTTCGTTTTAATAACGCTTCATTATTTCACTCTCGATTTTAGCACGGTTTTCTGTTCGATTTTATCACGCCACAATAATTATATGGAATTCATACATTTTACATTGAAACACAACCCCAAACAATCAACATATATTCATTTGGCCCATGCCTTACGTGCTTTTCATTTCATTAGCTTTATTTCTGCAATACAAAACTCAAATGTTGATGAAAATTATATGGCAGAAAAATACATTTTCATTATATCACGCTTCGGTATATCACGCCAAAATTTTTTGGGTCCGTGATAAAATCGAGAAATTATTGTATAACCTCTTTATTCTTAAGCATACAATATCTGATTTGTTATGAATAATTGACAAGAGGCCTTCTTTAGTAGAGTGGTTAGAATCCGCGGCTACAAAGCAAAGCCATGCTGAAGGTGTCTGAGGTCGATTCCCGGTCGGTCCAGGATATTTACAAAATTTGAATTTCCTTGACTTCCTAGGCATAAAGTCTACATGAAGTGGCAACTTTGGTAAAGAAAGCTATCAGTTATTAACTGTGGAAGTGCTCATTGAACACTAAGCTGAGAAGCATGCTCTGTCCCAGTGAGGACGTTATTTCAAGAAGAATAAACATAATTTTATGTTATTTGAATTCGAAACACAGTCGACGAATTTACAAATAACGCGTTTTCTGGAAGCTTATGTTGAAGTTAAGATATTCTTCATTAACGCTTCAAGAAGTAAGCATAATATTCAACTTAACCGACCTTTTTCTTTTTTTTTTTGTCGTTTGAATTCTATTTACATGAGCATGAGCATGAGCATGAGCATATATGACCGTACAATTCGTAGTTGCTACTCCGTGATTGACTAGAGCAATCGAAGTTGCACAGGGAATCAATGAATGGGGCTTGGGATTAGCTAACCATTCTTCAATGTGCACAAATCGAGAGCTCAAATTTTAAAAGTCAATAACGGCGCCGGCCACGTCCTTACGGTCATCGGGGAAGGGAAGGAATGTTAGCTAGACAACCGTTGTTACTAGAGACCGAAGAATCTTCTGCATCTCCACAGTTGTCATGGAAAGGATATTGGGTTAGTGGGATAAGGTAAAGATCTGGGAGTCACCAGCGATTGGT
Source organism: Aedes aegypti (assembly GCF_002204515.2). Taxonomy (NCBI): domain Eukaryota; kingdom Metazoa; phylum Arthropoda; class Insecta; order Diptera; family Culicidae; genus Aedes; species Aedes aegypti. Next base: position 236,168,316 of record NC_035108.1, on the reverse strand, counting down.
GATGCGATCCATGATACATTCACGCCTAACCCGTTTAACGCCACTGTTTATTCATGCCGCGCGAGCGACGCGCAACACGATTGATCCTGCTCACATCACCCGCCCCCGCAGGAGCAAGCAACGCGAGCAAAGGATCAAACACTACTAACCCTATCCGCGAATCACGCCACTATTTATTCATGCCGCGCGAGCGACGCGCAACACGATTGATCCTGCTCACATCACCCGCCCCCGCAGGAGCAAGCAACGCGAGCAAAGGATCAAACACTACTGACCCTATCCGCGAATCACGCCACTATTTATTCATGCCGCGCGAGCGACGCGCAACACGATTGATCCTGCTCACATCACCCGCCCCCGCAGGAGCAAGCAACGCGAGCACAGGATCAAACACTACTGACCCTATCCGCGAATCACGCCACTATTTATTCATGCCGCGCGAGCGACGCGCAACACGATTGATCCTGCTCACATCACCCGCCCCGCAGGAGCAAGCAACGCGAGCAAAGGATCAAACACTACTGACCCTATCCGCGAATCACGCCACTATTTATTCATGCCGCGCGAGCGACGCGCAACACGATTGATCCTGCTCACATCACCCGCCCCCGCAGGAGCAAGCAACGCGAGCAAAGGATCAAACACTACTAACCCTATCCGCGAATAACGCCACTATTTATTCATCCGCGCGAGCGACGCGCAACACGATTGATCCTGCTCACATCACCCGCCCCCGCAGGAGCAAGCAACGCGAGCAAAGGATCAAACACTACTCTTTGTCGTTTGAATTCTATTTACAATAAATTAATGATTGCTCAAAAATGTTCCAAACCTCACGTTTTGCGCAATTTTTCATATTTGGAGGAGTTGAATATCTTAATTTGTTTTAAAACTATTACCATTTTGACGAATATTATAATACTTATTCAAATTATATATAACATTGAAGGATAAAAGAAAATGTGTGTACCAAAAAATGTTCTTCACTTATCTTATTCACAAATTGAATGGGTTAAGAAATCTTAAAAAAAAAAGTTTTTTTGATTGCGAGAAGTACATCGAAATAATATGCCACGTTTATCAATCCCTCTGCAACGGTAAGCCTCATAATAGCTGAGTTTCCTTATTGTCACCAAGTGTCTGTGAACAAAATTCGTGATTTATTTGATCCAATTATCTTAATGACGCAGCACATAAATTTGAAAATCAAATAAAATCTCGCCATCATCGTGTCTGGGAACGATGTGCTGGTAGCAATCTTTCCAGCTTATCTCTCACCAGAATTGATTTCTCTTCACCCTACTCGGTTCATCTTTGTCGGCTCGATTCCTTTCAACTTTCGAACGACTAGACTAGGGTGCCGTCACACCCTTTCCTGTTTGCTTTGAACTTATTGTTGCAATTGTTACGGATTCATTCAATTTTTACAGAGGATTTTGTGGTTTACTTCCAGATTGAGTACCCTCGTCATATCAATCCCTCCCGTTGTTGGATGGTACCCGTAAGCATCACAAGGGTATGCGATATTTCTTTTGATTCCGTCAAATGGCGTCTCAAACGAAATACCGCAGAATTTCACGGATTCTAATGAGGCTAGTTTTAAGATTTCGTTCCGTTTCATCAGATTGAAGAAACATTGCTGTAACCGAACAAAACGAAATAAAACAGAATTTCGCGATAGATCGAGCAGGATTGCAAGCGAGAAATTAAATTTAAAAAATATCAATGATGTAGTGTATAAAAACAATTTTTTTTAGTTTTGAAAGCTTAGCCTTATCACTATCATTTTTTGACATTATAATGTAATATGAGTTAGTTTATAAATGTATATTTATTAAGTTTTTTCTAGATAAAAATAAAAAGGATACTCCCTTGCAAAAATTTGTTTCGCTACTTAAAAACATACAAAAGCGTGTTGTCCATATAAGCGCAGAGTTGCACGTCTAATTGGAAGTCTCTATAGATTATTCGAAAGGCAATGAATCTTATTTTGTAGGTAGGGTAGGTGTACCAGTTATGGATATAGTGGTTCTCTATTTCGCCATACGTGCTAACTTTATCGTTTTCAAATTTTAAAATTGTGTGTGTTGTAGTAGTTAGATTTAAGATATATCTTGATGTTAAAGCATTCACAAAGATTTAAAATGTGAAAACTAGCAAAATTTCACATTTAGCCAAATAGGGAACCACTATGGTCAAAACTGGTACACTTTCCCTACGTTAACAAAAACTGTTTTTGAATTTTGTTTACTAAATTTTCACTTGAAGTTGTGACAAAATTTGCTCTGAAATCAATGCTAATAATATTAATAAAATACACTCCGCGAAACAAAATCAAAATTTTGTTTTTAAAAACTTCGTATTTTCGGAGTATGAATAATGTTTAACAAAATATTTTCATATTTTACTCCGTTTTGCCATAAACAAGGCTAGACTTTCCTTGTATCGTTTCGTTTCGTATTGGCCTGAAAAAATGCATACCCTTAAAGCATAAAAGCATCCCATGTGTAGCGTGAACTGAATATACAATATGGCCTTGGCGCTTGCTCCTCGTGGTGCTGTCTTCCGTTGAGTGATACTATTTCAATCATATTCTTCGCACTGCTGCAACGCTAACTAAACTAACAAACCCGTCAGGATTTAGAATGGACGTGCATAAACCCGTTTATATCCGCAAATAATTGCCTCAATTTTTCAGCCATTAGTTTCACGTCGAAAATAAAAATTCGGATTGCATGCTTTCGGCTATCGCTTCCATGTGCGTATGGGCTGGAAAGAGCCCACCGGGGAAAAATGATGACGTGAGGGTAATTTATTATTCGACCCAATGATGATTGCAGGGGGCAGTTTCATGCTCAGCCTAATTCTGTTACGCGAAATATGATTGATGACTGCCTGGAGTCACACGCTGGGATTTTGAGTTTTCTGGTTAGCAATGGAAATTATTAGAAGCTCATGTAGTGAAAACGGTATTCTGCGAACGATGTTATGATAATTTTATAGTTGTGAGCCGTAAATGAACTTTTGTTCCACCGGTGGAACAATAGTTCAAAGAAAGTAAAGTATGTGGGGCAAAAGTTTATTAACTTAATTTAGAAGATGTTGAACTACCACGATAGTTCAAACGCTACAAAACTTTTAACCTGATCACTATGAGGCATGATTAACATTTTGAAAAGCTATGATTATTTGTGGTTTTTAGACATATAAGTAAATTTTTAAATGTAAATTTAATAGCAAGGAATATGAACCAAGAAAAAGTTGTTTAATATACGAAATTTACTGTTTATAACTTCATACACTCCCAAGATATAGTTTGGGGTCACTCTTCAAATCACACAGGATGGGGTGTATGTAGTTCAAATCTTTGTTTATACATATTTTTGAAACTCCTTAATGGGAAATATGCATGCCCCTATTCGCTACTCGCCATATAGTAACGCATAACGCTAGTGTCTATGCCCGAAAAATCGCTAAAAGGTAAAGCGAAAAATATTTGTATGGCGAAAAGCATCAAACGAATTATTTCTCAAAATTAGGAACTATTTTCGAAAAAATATTTGGTTCCGTTTGTACGTGATGATAATAGTCATTACGCCTACCAAATATTTTTTCGATTAATGCTTTCATTACCGAGAAATTTGAAGTTAGATGCCTTTCCCCATACAAAATTAAACGAGAAAACTTCTGCTGGGGGGATCCGTAGCCTTGATGTTACGCTTTCGCTCCGTAAGCGGAAGGTCATGGGTTCGATTCCCCATCCCCCCAAACCAAAAACTCCGTCTAGCCACCAGAAGACGCCGCACGAAGGACCGTGTATTGGGGAACACATCCATCCTTTGTCAGTATCGGATGGTGACTGAGACACACTGACCCTCTTTGTAGGCTGTTACCTCATGTAACGGGCGACTAGATTCGAACCCGAATCGGTTGGATTAACCCCTTCGCTTAAGCGCCAAGCAAGCTTCAAGTTCCACTTGCATGCGAAGAGGCGAGATTTGTGTACCCGGCGAGACTCTCAAGGCGAGTTCTTCAAAATAAAAATTACCACCGAACCGACGATTCGCTCCACACCACTAGCTCCAAATCTTAAATTTAGACGGGATAATCAAAAGGGGAACCACTGTGAAAATTAATTTACGCAAAACGAACTCAAATTATCAAAACTTCTCTCCTCTATCGACAGTCATGAGTTTTCGTTTAAATTTTTATTTTGGTCTTGAATGGGTTAGACTTGCACAACCTATTGTCGGGGTTCTGCTTTATCGACACTCAGTGATTAAAAATAACTTCCACTGAATTCGTTTCCCGGTAGCTACCGTACTAGTGTCCCTCTATTTAAACAATTTATTATTCTAGCTCTGAAGTATTCCCGCTTATTCTTCGGGTCGAAATACTAGATTTAATTTGTTAAAGTGCCTAAAGGAATGTTCTGACCTGTTTTTTTTTCTGCTGCGATTGGCCGATGACGATCGACCTGTTGCTCCTGTGCTGTCAGTGGTTCGTGCCTTGGCTACGATGGCTTGCCGTCTAGAACCACACGTGTACACGGCTTTGCTTGTCGATGGCGGGCCCGCTGATTTCAATCGCGAGTGTCGCTTCGAGGCCAACAATGAAGTGGAACCGGCAATTGGCGACCGATTATCACCCCGGAAGTAGTGGCAACTTCCGATGGCCCGTAGATGCACTGGGGCTGGATCACTAACCCGCCACGAGACCAGCTACAAGCGGTCGGGTCTTCGGACCTGCCCAGAAGTCACGCGGCGTGCGTAACTCCCTACACCTACCCGGACGAAACACCTTCACTTGAAGGATATTTGGTCCTTCAAGTGAGAATAAATTAGCACAAATTAGGTCCTATTGGTTAACAAATTTTGTTCTGACTTCAATTACCTTGACCTCGAGCGATTTCCGCTTAAATATATTTCAAGAGGATATGGAATGAACGAGCTTTTTCAATCTAACAACGAACATGGAACAATTAGGGTACACAATGAGATTTTTACATTCACAACTCACTTGGTTTGCTCTAAAGACTTGGCTCACTTGGGCCTACAATCACGATCTCAACCACTAGATATTCTCGATTTCTAAGGGAAATTACAATTAACATTAAATTCTGGTTTCTAGACATTCACAGGTACAACTCACATTTTGACTAACGATTGGCTAACACTCGATACTCTAACTATTAACTTCCACTAACTTCGGGACTACGTCCGTTCACTATGCCGTTCGAATCGAGAAAGAACGATAATTTGACAAAATAAGATGGCCTTCAAATTTTGGCCTTCCCGAACTCGCGGGGTTCCAAGGACACACATACAATCTAAAAATAACATACATCTAAAAGTAGCAAATATTTTTTTTCTCTAATCCATTAGCTATACTGCCTATTTTTAGGATCGGAGCGATGTGATCTGTTTCGCGATCCGTTAAATATGGGTGTTTCAAATTCTCGCCACCCATGGTATTGCGATCGGCTAAAAGTGCTCGAATACCAAATATCGTCTCTTATATACAATCTTTTTTTTTTACTCTCAGCTCTTTCGTAGCCCGAGAAGTAGTCGATCCAACGCATTTAAAAATTTTAATTTCGATACATATATTAGTATCTCTTGTAACATTGTTACACTCACAAGACACATAAACTGTGATCAACTGTGGACAAGAGCAAAGCAGGTAATCCATTCGAGGTACATATTGGTTAAACAATATTTTGATAATTTTGTGTACTATAATTTTACATATTAGAAATTGACATTTTTCTAAAATTGTCTATTTGTCTATTTATTTAATTCATCTTCGACCGACTGGGTCGCACAGACTACTGGCTATGACATTTAAATACAATTCAACATCACAAAAAAATTACTAGACATTATAAAGAAAACATCAATATACGGATATTAACAATCACTAATCACTGATAGAATATTGCAGCCGGAATTGAGAAAATTTTACAGAAACAGGTCATAGGGAAAATTGAGCTGTACCTGTAGATGGCCGCCAAACAAAATCTGAGAAGTCTCTGAATACACGACATCGAACTCCACTAGGCCAATTTGAAGTCCTTAAAGCAGCATCTCTGAACTGACGGTAAGTTTGAACGAGATGTAGTTCAGAGTGAGAACGTTCCTCCACGAGGGTACCAAGCACTTTAGGGGTTCTTGGGGTAATATGCACCACTTAAGGAAGATACTTGATACTTGATACTTGATGAGCTACAATCCGCTACGTTGAATCTACGCCAAATGGATAATTCTTCTCCACTGGGCTCGGTCCTGAGCCAATCGCTTCCAGTCGCCCTGAACGTTAAGTGTCCTTAATTCCTCTTCAACTGCAAAAAGCCAACGTGTGCGTGGCCTACCACGAAGCCGACGGCCTCGTCCGGGTTCTCTACTGAATATTATTTTTGCTTGTCGTTCTTTCGGCATTCGAACCACGTGACCAGCCCAACGCAGCCTGCCGTGTTTTATGAGCTTGATAATATCCACTTCTTTATATACTTCTTTATATACATGCCGTTTTCTTGTTTACCACCGAGTATTGTTCGCAGCACTTTACACTCAAAAACTCCAAACGCTTTCCGGTCGACCTCTTTTAACGTCCAGGATTCATGGCCGTATAGAGCAACCGGAAGGATAAGAGTCTTATATAGCGCGAATCTTATTTTCGTCTGCAGGCTACGGGACTTAAGCTGGTTACGGAGCCCGTGAAAAGCCCTATTCGCGGCTGCAAGACGCCTTTTCACCTCGCGGGTAACATCATTATCGCAAGTCACTAAAGTACCAAGATACACAAATTCTTCCACTACTTCAATTTTTTTACCACCTAGCACTACTTCATTACCAACGTCACGATTGGAACCACGCTGTCTACCAGCGATCATGTACTTAGTTTTGCTGGTGTTGACGGTAAGTCCAATCCTCGCTGTCTCCCTTTGAAAAGGCACGAATGCCTCTTCTACGACTCGACGATCAATTCTGATTATATCGATATCGTCCGCAAAACCCAGGAGCATATATGACCGGGTGACGATGGTACCGCTTCTATGCACGCCCGCTCTCCTTATAGCTCCTTCGAGAGCAATGTTGAACAAAAGGTTCGAAAGCGCATCTCCTTGCTTCAATCCATCTAAGGTTACGAAGGAGGTTGAAGTCTCATCCGCAACCCGCACACTTGATTTCGATCCATCCAACGTTGCCCGAATCAGTCTAATCAGTTTCGCCGGAAAACCGTGTTCTACCATTATCTGCCATAGCTCATTTCTCTTTACTGAATCGTACCCCGCCTTGAAATCAATGAACAGATGATGAGTCTGCAAGTTGTATTCCCGGAACTTATCAAGGATTTGTCGCAAGGTAAACATTTGATCCGTCGTTGATCGGCCCTCACGAAAACCAGCTTGGTATTCGCCGACGAAGGACTCCTCTAGCGGTCTCAATCTGTTGAACAGAACACGCGACATTATTTTGTACACCGAATTGAGGAGCGTTATTCCTCAGTAATTGGCGCACTCCAATCTGTGGCCCTTCTTATACAGAGGGCAGATGAGGCCCTCCAGCCAGCTAGCAGGCAATTCTTCTTCCTCCCATATTCTTCGTAGAGTACGGTGCAATATTTCGTACAGCTGCTCACTACCGTGCTTGAAAAGTTCGGCCACTTAAGTTTTTTAAATTGTATCAAATTCCCAGGGTTTCAACAATTTGCAAAGTTTTATCAGTCCGCATAGGATTTTTCTCTCAAAACTCATTTATTTCAGAGAAATTGACAAGGTGCGTTTTGCCCAGGCAGTGCATATTACCCCAGGAGCCCCTACATGCAATACATCTGTTGCTCCTATTGATTCGCAGACCAACTGCTTCACTTCATCCGTTGATACGTCTGGTGCGAGGTTGGAAACGTACAAATGAAGACTTGTTTCATCGGACGCTGTTATTAGATTATTTGCTTCAACTTTTGTAGAAGACAACGGAGAACTTCTTTCATCGGTAAATCTATCAGATTGGTGAAGAAAGATGTTGAATTTCGATGTCGAAGACGATGGCTGGCTTGTCACTGTGGCGTTACTAGTCATCATTCAAAACATGATTTCGCTTATACGGCTCACTTCTGTCCTCAAGTATTGTAAATTCGGGTGAAATTGATCAGTAGGGTGAAATTGATCACTGTGCCGCACGATTTTATTTCCCTCTAATAGAGCACAGAAACCAATGCAACATATGTAAATGAACGTTGTTTGTCTAAACTATCGTCAAATTGTATGTTGTGAAGCTTTTTGTGTTATGGAATGTTTATTTCTATTAAAATAATAGGAAATTCCATCATCGTGTTCTGTGTGGTATTGGCAGAATCCATAAACTTATAGTTTTAAACAAGGATTTTGACATGGTGTCAACCTGAAAATTTGTAAGGATGCTTGGAATATATCCCCAAAACGAATTTTGTCATCAAAATTCGTACCAATTTGTTCATTTTGTTGTAATAATTGAATTTTTGTATAGATATCATAAAATTCCTTCGGGAATTGCCTACATTTAGGCGTTTTCTGTGGTATTGCTGAAAATTAATTGTTAATTATTTCCATAAATATTGCATTGTTAAGAATTTGGCAAGCATATTTGGATTCAGGAGGCTCAAATTAAATAAGTAAAGTTGTTTTCAAAACTAACAATAATTGTTTTAACGATGATCAATTTCACCCCGAAATGGAATTCCTTGATTTTTTATTTTAGAGACTATTTTCAGCACTAAAATCACAACTATATGAAAATTTGAGTATATAAACCAATGAAGCTCACCGTCGTACTTGTTTTCCTGCATTAAGTTGTTTGGAATTGGCAACATCATAGAAAACAGACATGGAAAACAGTGAAAAGTGATCAATTTCACCCAAAATTACGGTAGTCTACATCAGATTTCGTTGCGAATTGAGTGTCCTTGTTTTCCTGGTAAACCTTTTGGAAACGTGCTTTTTCGATAGAATCCCTGCAGGAGTCGCACATCCAAAAAATATTTCGATGTAAACATGCACACCCTTCGTCGTACGATAATCCTACACATTTGGCGTGGTAACTTCGCTGATCTTCGCATAGCCCTTCACATGAAACGACTATATCTTCGGGAACAATTTCAGCCTTGCATGTGTCGCAATAAGTTATCATTTTCGGTTTGGTCAACCCTAACCGTGCCACGCAAGTTAAACTGCTTCAAAACCAGATGGCAGAAAGATGCATTAAGTAGGTGAGTACGTCGTGAAAATAGAATAATGTGCAGGATGGCGTTTGTTTTGCTTGTTGTTGTTATCGATGGAGATTGCTCAGCCTAGATTATTGTACGTAAAAATGATGCGTAATCATTCACTTCGCTGCATACGTTTAGTTTACGAAATAGAGGATCACTCGGCACGATACATCGCGACAGAATCGGGATTTGTGGAAACGCACTATTACGAAAAACACGGTAAAAGAGATAATGCACGGCAGAAGGTAGGTACAACGGAAGCAGTACGACGAAAAGGAACGATAAAACGGAACACAGCTAATCCTTGAAAAAGGCACAATACATGTGTCCGAAACGTCGGATGTAAGCGTAAATCCGTTTTTGAGTTTTATTTAACACTGAAAGCCATAACCTAAAACATCTAAGGATGTATTCTGGGAAACCGTTAATGTTTTCAAAGCAAAAAAAATTAAGATTTGTTCAAGGAATTTTTCCAAATATGTATCATGGAATTTATTTCTTGAGATTTCTCCAAAATATGTCTTTAGATAATACTCCTGGCCAGTGAATCAATTGTCAACCAATACACAGAAACATAGGCATTGTCCTCTCCCATTCTTGTTGCAACTGTTCTATTCCGTAACAACAGTTTATCAGACCCTATAGAGTATATGACAATGATCGCTCACCGCGTGTGTTATAGGTTTTGCATTGTTCATGAAACAATTCCTTTTGTTTTGAAGACAGAATACCATAGTTTATCTGGCAGACTACCTTAGAAACATTCTAAAAAATACCGTAATTTCGGGTGAAATTGATCATTATATTTATTTATTTTCTAGAATGTTGTCAATGCCAAACAACTAAATGCAGGAAAACACGTACGACAGTGAACCTCATTGGCTCATGTACTGATATATTCTTTTTATTTTTGATCGTGTCTAAAATAAAAAATATTGAGATACCATTTCGGGGTGGAATTGATCACTTGTCAATGCAATTACTGTTAGTTTTGAACACAACTCTATATAACTAATTTGGTTTCCCTGAATTCGATTATGATGTCTAAACTTTTAACAACACAATATTTATGGTCATATTCAATAATTGAATGTATGACAAAAGGTCGAAAGGACAGAAGGTCGAAAGACAAAAGGTCGAAAGGAAAAAAGGTCGAAGAACAAAAGAGAAGGGACAAAAGGTCGAATACCTTTTTTCAAAGAAGGACAAATTTCCCACCAAGCAAAGCATTTCGACTTGTTGTCCTTTCGACCTTTTGTCTTTCGACCTTTTGTCCTTTCGACCTTTTGTCTTTCGACCTTTTGTCCATAAACCTCAATAATTATACTTGAAGAATACCTCGGAAAACGCCTAAATGTAGGCAATTTCCAAAGGAATTTCTTATCAGGGTTGCCACATTAAAATCTGTATTTTTCCTTTAAATAATCTGTATATCTGTATCCTGGAGCAAAATATCTGTATTTTAAATCTGTATCACTGTAAATTGAAGAACCGTGCTGCATCAATACCCGGACACCTAAGCAGTTACATACGTTTGAACCCTATTTAAAATATGATTCATTGCGGTCCAATTAATATTTTATTGTTTTACAGACAATGTCATACAAGATCATTATGGAAGTAATTAATTTTCCTTTAAAAATTACGATTTTATCATGAAAATCGTCAAAATAATGAGAAATGTCTTGTTTTTAAATCTTAACTTTAAATCCGGACACTCTTGAATGATTTCACGAAAATCATACTCCAGTCGAATTCCATAGCACCCATTAAAGTATTTAAGTCATTCATGTGCCTTACGATGCTTTGAATAGCAGAAAATAACTAAAACATGCACTTCGATTACCTGCACTGTAAAGCTTGAGGCCTGAGCTTCTGCAACATCAAATTCACGCAATTTTTCCATTTAATTTGTTGCTTGTTTCACTCATAATGACTTCTTTATAAATAGTCGATGTTTTTATACATATCTCTTCATGTTTCACATTTTAAAATTGACTCAACTGACGAAAAAATAGTTAAAATATAATGTCCGGATTTCAAACATGATCATAATCCCGAACAGTTTCTTCTTTCAGCACTAAATATATATTCGCGCCATATTCCTTGGTTGGCGAGTCACTGGAATGTTCAATATTCATCCAGGGTACAATTATATTCAAATGAAATCACTTATGACTAATGAAAAAATCACTAATATGAAACATATTATAACAAGTCAAACATTGAAGCTGGGTTTTACCGAAAGAACTTAAGTGGTGAAAATTTGACGGCTAACTGGAGCAAGGGTTTTTTTTTTTAATTTATTTGGCAATGGTTACTAGATCTTAAATGGTATTAATATGTTCAAAATTCTTCAAGTTAATAAGTTCAATTAAATGTGGGCACTTAAATATTCAATTTCTCATCATTTTAACGAATTCATTCAGAGTGTCCGGATGTTGGTACCGTCCAGATTTTGATTCACCACGGTAGAAATAACAATTTTGCAAGAAGTTCTAAGAACTACTAATCATTTATAACTACAATGCAAAATTGATAATTCTCAGTTTTAATTCAAAGGTTTTCAAAAATGTATATTTTCCTTTTTGCTCAAAAATCTGTATAAATCTGTATAGTTTCGGAAAAATTCTGTATACGGAATATCTATATCTGTACTTTTTCAAAAAATCTGTGCCGTGGTGAATCAATACCCGGACACTTAAGCATGCACAAATGTTCAAACCTTGTTTTTATTGAGTATTCTTCGTAATTTATTAGTCTTTTTATCAAACGAATAGCTTTATACCAGATCTTAGTATAGATGACGAATTTTCTGATAAAAATTAAGATTATACTATTAAAATAGCTAAAACAATGTGAATTGTCTTGTCTTTTAATCCGGAAACCTACAGCAAGTTACGTCTGAATATTCGGACACTTTTGGATCAAAATCCGGACAGCGACATTTTAACATAAAAATATAAAAATCAATTACAAAAATTTTGAAATTTACTGAATTAAACACATTTTCAATTGCTTGTCGAATGTTTACTTGATGTAATGGTTTAAACATTGAAATGCACTAAAATATTGTCATATGGTTACCTTAGTTGAAACGCCTGTGGCTTGAACTGCAACTATTATCAATGTGTTCAATTTTACCACACTGAACGATGCGTTGAATTGTTCTTAACACAAATTAGGCATGTTTTGGTGTTAATTGATGTTTTGTCTTGATTTTCATTGTAAAAAATATTTTAACACTATAAAATTATTGGTTTTCACTTCAATGTCCGGATGTGAAACCACTTGTATCCAAAACCGGACGGACTCTACTCCGAATTTCAAACATACAGTATTGGACAAAACATTTGCAACTTTTTCGATTTTCCATACAAAATGACCAACTTTGGTAAGCTAGATCTCAGTTATTTATGGACCGATTCGAATGAAATTTTCACGGAATATCAGATATAACTTGAATTTTAACATATATTTTTGAGTAGTTTTTCCAATCACGAGTTTATAAGTAATAACGGTTTAACTAAAGTGTAATTTTTGACGAAAAATTCAAAACTATTTATCTCAAAATCTGACAGCCTTACAAAAAAACTGTCATTAGCAAACTTGCTCATCTCATTAAAATCTACAACTTTGCTGAAAATACCATGAAGCTATTTCTTCAATATGTTGAGTTATGTCATTTATAAAAAATCGTCAAAAAATTCACTTTAGTCAAACCGTTACTGTTCTTAAACTTGTGATTGGAAAAATCATTCAAAAATATATGTTAAAATTCAAGTTATGTCTGATGTTCTGTCAAAATTTCATTCAAATCGGTCCATAAATAACTGAGATATAGCTTTCCAAAGTTGGTCATTTTGTATGGAAAATCGAAAAAGTTGCAAATGTTTTGTCCAATACTGTATATATACTGCATATTTCTGGAACGTAGTACCACCAAAGACACCACATCAAAAGTAATATTTTGATACATTATTTTTAACTATACGTTGTGAGTGTGCTCTTCTACGCTACCAACAAAATCACATGCTCCGCGAAGAAAAGACAGTAAACTGAAGCAACTTTTTTGTTTTCGTTATTTATACCGTTTTGTCTCAAATTCCGATCAGACTCATATTCCGAACACTCGATTTTTGTATGGCGATTTGGTTGAAATGTTTCACTGAAATATGTCACCAAGTTAAAAAGGAAATGGTAGTCAACTGAAATTCGATTTTAGCGTATCCAATATAATTTATTCCGCGGGAGTAGTGATGATTCTCTAGTTTGAGACCAGTAGAACAAGCTCAGATAAATTTATTTGCGAATTTATTCATTTGAATACGATTTATTCGAGCTGTTCGGAATTTGAATCAAGGTTTTCGGAATATGAGACAGATTGAACACAGTGTTCGGCATTTGAATAAAAATGTTGTCCCATACTTTTACGTAAAAATAATACTAAAGCTAACTAAATCAACGTTATTATTATATACACCCAACAGAAATTAACAAGAAATTAAAATTTACACAAATATAAGCCAATTTATGCCAATCAGATGCATTTGAAAACACTGTTGGCCTTAAGTGTTTGGAATATGAGTCAAAACGGTACTAATTTTGGCAATGGTAACTAGACTATAAATGAATGTACAGTGATCAGTTATGTTCGAAAAATTAACGTTTTAACATTTAATTTTACCTCTAATTGATCAATATCACTAGAATGTCCGGATATCGGTACCGTCCGGATTTTGATTCACCACGGTAATGTATACAGATTCTTGGTCACAAAATATTCGAGAAAATCTGTAAAATACCGTGCTGCATCAATACCCGGACACCTAAGGCGATCCGCATATTCAAATACTTGTATATAATTGGGCAATTATTATTTTATTATGTATTACTTTGAGACGATAACTATTAGGTTAGAACTTGATAATTTTCACAAAATTTACAATGAATTTAATGAAAATACCGTAAAAATTAAGTTAATTCTGCACCATGGCGTGTCCACAAATCCGGACGCATGAATCGAAATCCGGACATCGATGCATCGAATTCCGGAAATTCAAATAATCACAGCTGTTTTCACATAAAACTTAATAACAGCAAAAATATTTAACATACCTTCACATCACGATACGTATATTGATAGATTTGTTAACATTTTATTTTTCTCTTTTGGATGATCCAGAAACATCATTGAACGTTGTTTTTGAAGTCTTCAAAATATACTGTGATGTGTGCATTATTCCTCATAGTATTTACACATAATTTACACTCATTTTCAGTTTATACTGTTCAAAATCACAGTGATATAACTTTTGAACACTTTTTCCAGGTTTTCGAACAATTATAGTGTTTCTTATTGGACCTTGAAAAAAATAATTTTAAAGCACTGTGTCCGGATTCAAAACCACACGTATAAGTATCCGGACAGTCTTCTTCTAGCGAAATTATGTGTATTTTCAGAATAGAAATATAAGTAGTAGAACGCTAGTGGCGCTGTTATCACAAAATATAATTATTTTATTATTACTTACTGTTCAGGTTTTCGATTGTTTGTTTGGTGCCATGTTGTAGAGAATGTTTTATTTTGATCGAAAAAATTGATTTGACACTTATAGACCCGGTACTCAAGCTGTCAGAGCGTAGCAAACTAGATGTTGGTCACACGAACAGTCGCGACATTAGCCTTCTACGACTAATGCTTTTACTATTTTCAGTCAATTCTTCAAAACTATCGAATTTATCAAGAAAAAAAAACAAACAAATCACTTCAGAGCATGTATCACAAATGATAAGCACGTAAAAAACGCGTAATTAATTGTCGAATTGCAATCGCGTATTGAGTAGAATTCCTTCGGTTTTCGTAATTTTGTAAATAAACGCGTCCGAGTGAAACTGACTTTTGTTTTTGTCTTTACCGTTATTTTGTAAGGCTAACTTGATGTCAATTCACGTTACAATGGTCAACAGCTGGGAGGGAGACACCGATACTACACACTAAATATGCAACAAACTTCAAACTTCTAGCTCGCCAACGACAATCAAGGCTGGCTTGGTTGAAATCCCCAGTTTCGTTTTGATGTGTGCCTTCGGTCTATCCGGACCAATATTGAAAAAGGGCCACGTTTCTTCATGCATTTAATTTCACTCATTATAGAAAAAAAGTAAAAAATAAACATGTTTCACTACTGTTTTTTTTTAATTTAAATCAAAAATGCTATTGTGACATTGCTTTTGGATGTATAGAAACTAAATCTTATTTGTTTTTTTGTCACCTTCAATAAAATGCAAAAATATGCTTTAATTAATAACGCGCTTTTATCATGTTAGTCCATTGTTTTAATAGGCGGCTCACACTGACAGTTCGTGACAGCAGAATCTCGGCTCACCTTGACGCACATAAATTTAGTATTGGTTTCTCCCTCCCAGGTCAACAGTAGTTAACATTAATCGAAGGAATAATATTCTTAGATTTTTAAAGTACATTTAACATTCAAATAATTAAATTTAAATCTGATAACAGATAAATTTGTATATGGGGCAATCCTGTTTTCTATCGCCTAATAATAATTCGATTATTTCATCAAAATGACCAAATTGGAACGAATTTTGATAAAACATTTTGTTTTGGAAATATATTTTAATCATCCTCACAAACTTTCAGCCTGACACGATGTCCGAATCTTTAGTTCGAGCTTAAAGTTTATGGATGTCTGCCTATGCATGAGCTTGAATATGATTGACCGCCCGCAGTTGCTTCTCCGTTACTGCAAGAACAGTTGTATTTACACTCAGGCTCAGTAGCATTAGTTAGATTTGAAAAAGATTTCAATAGAGCAAAATTTTCAACTTGCTTTGTGTGACATTATTGACCATAATTCCCTGTACCAATTCCGTACCTAATGTGAAACGATCCTTTTTCTTGCCAAAATTTGTAAATAATAACGACCTAGACACCTTCAGCCTCAATTGAGTGAATACCAAATTAAAACTCTACTGCTGCAATAATAATAGATGCACATGAGAGCACCCCCTACCCAAAAAGTATTCGTCAGTCTGCTAACGAGGATCAGAAAGAAAACATTCTCCACAAAGACTATTATTTACTACCCACCAATCATCTTACCGCAATAAAAAATACCGAGAACCTACTCTGCAAAAGCACACAGTGTGTATGGGGGAAAATTATAGTTTATTGCTTCTTTTTTTCGGAGAGGGAGTTTTTATTACACTAAATGGCACAGGAAATGTTAAAGATTTTGATTTATGGCGCTAATAAATCCAGCCGTTTTCCTTCTGACTTGTGAATTTAGGGCCGAGCCGCTTGAGAATAATGGTGTGGCTAAGCTAAGCGAAAACGGTGCCGTCTACATTATCGGGTCAAGTCTTTTACCAATGATTCTCGTTTTGATTTATGGCAGATGTCTGTGGTAATTTTTGAGCTTCATATTTTCATCATTGTGAGGCGAATCTTTTTCTTTGTACTTGTATTTGATGGACTTACTGTAAAATTGACCAAATCGTTTTAAAAATGTATTCGTTGAACTATCGGAATCATTGCAAACTTCAAAGATATTCATGTTCATTGTAGGGGAAAGCAAACATGGTCGACGTATCTGTCAGATCCATTAAACCTGGGAAATGCGATTTTGTGTTTTCATCTACAAACTTGCTTTAGTCAACAATATTAATCAAATAATTTTAGAACCAAAAACGATCTTGTTCTGGAAGATGCTTTTCGGACGTAATTTATGTTAGATAAAGTTCCAAAAATCGTCAAACACTGGCGTTGGGGAAGACCGAAACCCACCCAGAAATTTTTTTTTTTTCTTTTCTCGCTTTTTGGTGCAGACTAGAAAATTATTTGATGTGCCATCATCATAAAATCATACATATAAAGAGAATACCAGACTAATCGAAAAATTTCACTACAAATCTTGTTAAATTACAGCACCTTCAAGAATTGGTGCAAATTCTCACGTAATCGATTAGATTCCATGCATTTCCTACATATGCATGATTGTATTAATTTTAAGCGTCACTCTGAATGGATTTTTCTTTACGTGCAGAATCAGTCACTGCTATCCGTATGCAGTAAAAGCTCATGTTCGAAAGCAGTACGTACTGGATGCTCGGAAGGCTTTTAATTCATACCAAAAGTGTAGTAAACTTTGTGGATTTTGTTTCTGAGTAGATGCTAGGGGAACTTACGTATTGTCGGCAGCCTAAGCAGTTGAACTTTTAGGAAGGCAATTATACACAACAACAAAGCACAACAATTAACAGGAGACACTTGAACTACACTTGAGCACACTTAATTTATTAATTATTATAAACAAAACACTATTTTGTACCTAAATCGTCTATTTTTCCTCACCAAAGTCACGAGGCACTTGCGCTTTTATCGGCAATGCAATTACTATTGTCGGCAACAAAATTGTTCTCTTCGACAATCCAAAAAAGTACAGGTTATGTATTGGTAACTTTTCGTATTTGTTGACAATGCCTGAAATTGAACGTCACTCATTATGTTCTACTCGTTGAAAGGGCCAATGCAGAAAAATACAGACTACACTGAGAACAGCATTGCAGTTATAAATAGAATAGCTGAGAGTCATATTGAATACACAACGCCACTAAATTTGTGCAGACTAAGGCGCCGTCCACAAATTACGTAACGCTCTAGGGGGAGGGGGAGTAGGCTCAAACGTTGCGGCTCAAACACAAAATTTTATTTTTCATACAAGGACCGTTGCGGAGGGGGGAATGGTTGAACACGGTTCTCTTGATTTGTTCTTATTGCGTATCAATTCTACATCTGGACTATAGAAATTCATACATTTTGCCTTAAGAAAGATGGAACGATTGCAATACGAAAGCTTTATTTACAGGGCTGTTACAACAGTCGCGAATTTTGCGATTCTCGCGGATTTCGCGATTTTCGCGGATTTGTAGCGGATTTATGCCGCCAAACGCGAAAATCGCGGGTGAATGAAAAACAGTCGCGAAAATCGCGGATTTGCTAAATCATGTCACGAAAATCACATACAATAGATTTACCAGACACATTAAATTGTCATGTTTTGAATTACGCATTTTCAATTTTACACAAATTACAAAGTTTATATTTTTCAGTATCTTTGCAAGATATGAACAGTGTGGAAAAAGTGCGGCACATCGTTCCCTCAGGGGAAGCTCGCGTGAAGTTTTGTGCAAATACCCCAATATATTAGAAGTGCAGAGAGTTAGATCATATTGTAGTGCTGTCATCAAATTTCTATTTTATATACAATTTTATACAGTTATTAGGAAGCTTGACACTGTAGAGCTATATATGTCTTATTCTTAAGATTTTAAAGACGTAGACTGGCTTGTTTAGGAATATCCACTTTTTTATAACGTTAAAAATTGAGAGCAAAGTTTCATAATTTGCCGTGTCTTGGAACTATTTTTAAAACACGTTTGAAGTTAGTATGGAAATCACTTTTGAATCACCTCTCGACAAATTTCACTTCGGAACGAGCTGTCATTGTGTAAATTGAAATGTCATTGAGTCTATATGTTTTTTTCTATTTTTTTTTGTGTTTTAGAATATTTTGAACAGACTGTTAAAAAAATACATTATTTCAGAGGTATCGAATGAATGTTTGACGTTTTGGTCAATACCAGTCAAATGTTTGATCTTGCAAGCTTTTGGCGATCTAATATGAAGTTAGATGAGCGAAAATTTGAATTGGAATTTACTACTTCTTATGCGTTTATTCGACAACATACACTATCCACCATAAGTATGGAATCGCGTATTGCAACACTCATACTGAATATTGCAGCACTTTTAAAAGTTTAGCATCACCTTAAATGAATATTATCTCGTTATTCTGAAGTGTTAGATCGATGTATATTTAAGGTCATCCTAAAAAATACGTCTATGAGCCCCTGCGATTTTTTATTTTTGTTGAAAAAACTTTTATCACTAGATTTTGGGTGATGCTAAACTTAAAAGTGCTGCAATTCTCAGTACCGTAAAATCGGGTGTAATTGATCAGAAGGGTGAAATTGATCATCGTATCACACGATTTTATTTATTCGTAATGGAGCTTAAATATCAATGTAAGCTGCATTAAATGAACGTTGTTTGTCGTAACTATTGTCGAATTGTGTGTTGTAAAGTTTTTTGCGTTAAAGAATGTTTAATACTATGAAAATAATGTAAAATTTCAAAATCATGCACGGTGCAATATTGACAAACACCTATGAACTTCTATTTCTAAGCAAGGATTTGAACATGGTATAAATCTGAAATTTTGTGAGGATGCTTGAGATATATTCCCCAAAGCAGATTTCATCACCAAAACTCGTACCAATTAGCTTATATGATTGTAATAATTGAATTAATGTTAGATACCATTGATTTCCTTAGGAAATTGCATACATTTCATGTAAAATGGTTTTGAAAACTAACAATAATGGCATTGGCAAGTGATCAATTTCACCCCGATATGAGATCCCCTGATTTTTTATTTTAGAGATATTTGTTAACACTAAAATGACATTTGTTAGAAAATTTCGGTACATGAGTCGATGAGGCTCACCTTCGTACTTGTTTTCCTGCCTTTAGTTGTTTGGCATTACAACTAAAGGCAGGAAAACAACATTATAGAAAGAAAAACCGTGAAAAATGATCAATTTCACCCGAAATTACGGTATTGCAACGATTCCATACTTATGGTGGGTAGTGTAAGTTTAATAATTAGGCACATGCAAGTTATCACCAGTAACTTTGACTGGAATGTACAAGACTCTTTATTTATAGAAAGACATCTTGATCTTTTTTCCGATGGTCAAGATATCGATAGCATAAACAATTTTTAACATGTTATATATTGAATTTAAAGTTTTCTTCTCACTTTTTGCTCTTTTTCCGTTTCAATGCCTCACATGATGTAATGGAAAGATTTATTATATTCTTATTTTAATGACATTAAAAATTATGTACTTGGCTTTCGAGCAAATGTGGTAAAGCTAAATGAAAAAAATGCTTCTAAATTACGAAATGACCAACATTATTTTACAAAACTAACACAATTGATTCTCTGAACAATTGTGACAATTAAAATAATGCGTTCAGATAATGCTTGGTTCGAATAAATACATGAATTCTTATTAGCGAAGAAATTTTGATTCGTCACATAACTTCTACCAAATGTAAAAATTTGCTACAACACCATTAAGGAGATATTGTTACCAGAGATAATTGAAAAAAATTGTGATAAATTCTTTATAACATTTTGAAAATTTTGACCTTTTGCATGGCGTACCATGGTCAACGCTTGATTCCATCCAATCATGAGCAAAAATTTCAATTAAGTTTTCGCTACCAATTATGAATAACCTGAAAACAAAGAAAAACATAATGATAATACTCCAATATAGGACTCGTTGATCTTTTTATGTTAAACAAAAAATTTCAACAAGTATAAATATGTTTGTACAAATTGTGTTTTAAACAAAATATTTTATTTAAATATAGATTTTTTTCCCTCGTAGCTGCAATTGAATTCTTTCAAATGGTGCATGCAGAACATCTCTAAGATATTTTATAATTTCAACACATTCATTTGAAACATTGTTTTCATTAATTGAACTTGACAGTAACTACTGTGGCAAAAAATTTAAATCTTTGAGAAACCCTAATTTTTACTATAACATTTGGTCAGATGATAAGCTGAAATTTTGCAAATCGACTGGAAGCATTCTTTTGGATGGAAAATAGCATATGGCGTTTTTATCGAAAATATTCGTTGTGACCTACTGTTTGTGATTTGAAGTACTGGTACTTGGTACTGATACAACCATTGGTCCAGGTGTCCTAATTTAAAATTTTTGAAAATGTTTTTCTTTGACGCGGATTGCTGCCTCCAGACGCGGATCGAGTTTTGGTAGATGGGCGACTCACTCACGAATCATTCAAAAGAGTCGACTCTCGAAAATGAGTGAACGAATCACGGTTCTTTTCAAAAGAGTCATGATTCATTTGCACCCAATATTTTGGAAGAGGGCTTAAAAGTTTACTAGGAATCAAATTTTCGAGTTGCAACTGTCATAGTCAAACAATTCGAACATGTATTAATAGTTAAAGCTACTGTACGAAAAATATTCTCATTCAAAAACTGTAATACTTTTTGTTTCTTGTGTAAAATACATGATTTATTTTTGGTTTTATAAAAGAGTCACCGAATCGATCAAAAGAGTCGATTCACTTTTGTGAGTGAGTCACCTACGACTCGCTCTTAAAATTTGATCATTTTGCCTATCTCTAGTAGTCGCGATTTTCGCGGATGAAATTTTGAAGTTTTTGTAACAGCCCTGTATTTATAGTTTTAGCATCACCCCACATCAAGGCGTCGATAGACGGAATCTATGACAAAAGGTCGAAAGAACAGAAGGTCGAAAGACAAAAGGTTGAAAGGACAAAAGGTCGAAAGGACAAAACGTCGAAGAACAAAAAAGGGGAGACAAAAGCTCGAAAATCTTTTTTCAAAGAAGGAAAAATTTCCCACCAAGCAAATCATTTTCGACCTTTTGTCCTTTCAACCTTTTGTCCTTTCAACCTTTTGTCCATAAACCCGATAGACGAGAGGAGTGCCCAGAACCTATCGATCACAAGGTTCTTGGTTCGATTCCAGGTAACAGGCTTCAAACTTATCCCTCTCATTTACCATTATCACGTCTATCTTTTGATACTATCAAATGATACTGTCACTATGGGTAGTGATAGGGATACTATTACTTCTTGAAAAATGATGAATAGAAGATAGACTATATTATCTCTGTCAATTGATAGACGGATGGAGATACTATCAGCATTTTTTATCCCTGTTGGATCAAGCATATCTTTATCATCTATCTTTGGGGAAAAATATACTATTTGCAAAATTCTATAGCTATCCCTATCTATCCTTTCATTGATACAAATACTGAAACCAAAATCTTGCGCATAATGGGAAAAAGCCAATAAAAATAAATCAAGCTATGTTCTCATGGATGTTTTTGGAACGGGCACGACGAGAGAATGACGGCAATCGATGTCCGACGCCATTTTGAAATCCAAGATGGCGGCCTCCAGTTTGGTAAAATCATTGAAAATCCATGCAATATGGGCATTTTTAATACGGGCGCGACGAGGGGATGACGGAAATCGATGTCCGACGCCATTTTGAAATCCAAGATGGCGAACTCCGGTTAAGGAAAATCGTTAAAAACCCATGCAATATGGGTATTTTCGGAACGGGCACGACGAGGGGATGACGAAAATCGATTTCCGACGCCATTTTGAAATCCAAGATGGCGTCCTCCGGTTTGGTAAAATCATTGAACCATTTTGAAATCTAAGATAGAGGGCTCCGGTTTGGTAAATTCATTGAAAACCCATGCAGTATGGGTATTTTCTGTACGAGCACGATGAGGGGCTGACGAAAATTGATGTCCGACGCCATTTTGAAATCCAAGATGGCGGCCTCCGGTTAAGGAAAATCGTTGAAAACCAATGCAATATGGGTATTTTCGGAACGGGTGCGACGAGAAGATGACAGAAATCGACGTCCGACGCCATTTTGAAATCCAAGATGGCAGCCTCCGGTTAAGTAAAATCATTGAAACCCATTCAATATGGGTTTTTTGGAACGGGCACGATGAGGGGATGACGGAAATCATGAATCATTCATAAATCATGTTTTTGTTCATGTTATATTGAGTTACGTTATAAAGTGGTTACGTTATATCGAGGTATGATTTTACTAATCCGGAGGTCGATATCTTGGATTTCAAAATGGCGTCGAACATCGATTTTCATCATCCCCTCGTCGCGCCCGTCCCAAAAATACCCATATTGCATTGGTTTTCAATGATTCTACCAAACCGGAGGCCGCCATCTTGGATTTCAAAATGGCATCGGATATCGATTTTCGTCATCTCCTCGTCGCGCCCGTTCCGAAAATACCCATATTGCATGGGTTTTCAACAATTTGCCTTCACCAGATGCCGCCATCTTGGATTTCAAAATGGCGTCGGATATCGATGTTCATCATCCCCTCGTCGTGCCCGTTCCGAAAATACCCATATTGCACGGGGTTCAACAATTTTCCTTGACCAGATGCCGCCATCTTGGATTTCAAAATGGCGTCGAGCATCGATTTTCGTCATCCCCTCGTCGCGCCCGTTCCGAAAATGCCCATATTGCATTGGTTTTCAATGATTTTCTAATCCAGAGGCCGCCATCTTGGATTTCAAAATGGCGTCGGAAATCGATTTTCGTCATATTCTCATCGTGCCCGTTCCGAAAATACCCATATTGAATGGGTTTCCAACAATTCTTACACTCCTGAAGCCGCCACATTGGGTTGCTAAATTAGGCAGCGTCCATTTATTACGTAACGCTAAAATTGGAAAATTTGTGACCCCCTCCCCCCCCCCTCCGTAACGCTTATTGTATGAAAAATTTAAAATTTTTGTATGAACCGTAACGCTTGAGCCTACTCCCCCCTCCCCCTAGAGCGTTACGTAATTTGTGGATGCCGCCATATGGAATTTAGTTAATTTTCTCTACCCATCGTCCATCAATTTTTATTCTATTATCATCAGTTGATGAAGATAGAACCTCTATCATTGTTATTTGAGAGATGTTGTACTGATAGTATCATCATAAGAATTTTTGGGGATAGGGATACTATGTCTCTATCTATCTATCTCTGATAGGAACCATTCTCTCAGTTATACTATCAGGATGGACAAGAAGTGATAGTATCATCTGGCTGAACTGGTAGTATCAGTTGTCTTTCAGATAGATGATAAGATCATCGTCTATCTGATAATTTTGATGCCTGCCTGAGGCTACCATGAAATATATTTTTGCAAAGAGAATACATATTTTTTTTATAGTAAAATCGAGAATAATACGCGATTGGCGTCGTAACTTTGATGGAGCTTACCACCATCAGTGTATGAGAAAATCAGAATAGGCCCTTTGCAAATCAATTCAATTATGACTTGACACAAAAACATCATCCTCTCATTGCATGTAGAACACCAGGAGTGTTGTCAAAATAGTTCAACTGTTAAAAGACGTACATTTTATATGTTTCTCAGTATATTGAAGCTTATGCCCTACAATCTAATAGGGTAGATGTATTAATCTTCGCCCCCTCCCTAGTTTTCGCCCCCCTGGTAGAACATTAGCTTGTTCTAGATTGTAATAAAATAAAAATGTTTTACTTTTTAACTTATATAAAAGATTGGAATAAAATATACTTAGTTTCCAAATGTTACTAATTAAAGTAATCTTCTAAACCGCCAAATAATCACATATAAAAATGTGGAAAAAATGATACGCTATTTTTTGCGTTCATTGAGAAAAGCGTCTATTTTAAAAGGCAAGGAAAACATATTAAGATAACTATTTCATCTTTAAAAAATGAATAGTTCTGATAAGACATGCATCAGCAAGAGACACGAATAGATTTTTTCAACTATTCCAGCAATTATAACCAGTTTTAAACTATTTTTTCAGGGTGGCGAAAACTAAAGCACGTTTTTGTACGATTCTAATCTTCGCCCCTGGCGAAACTACCTGTAACGTTCTTTCAGTGGTGCGTGCATTAATTTTCGCCCCTCCTCGAAATTGCTCGAAAAACAAAACAAACTCATTGATTTATTAACTGTTTACAGGAGGTTACAGGAAGTTTAAAGGATTTTCTAAATGTACCGAATAGTTCCTTCTTCTTCGTATTACGTTTCACTGGGACAGAGCCTGTTCTTAGCTATATATTCTCAGCAGTATTCATATGAGCACTTGCACAGTTATTAGCTGAGAGGTTTCTTTGCATAAGCTGCCATTTTCGTATTCTTTTATTCTGTGGTAAGCACAAAAACACTTTATGCCTAACGAAGTCAATATTATTCCCGTTAAGAATAGATCTTCGACCGACCAGGAATTGAACTCAGACACCTTCAGCATGGCTTTACTTTGTAGACGCGGACGTTACCACTAGAATTAGGTGGGATTAAGAACTTCATCAACGTTTTTCAACCGACTACTAAAATCTGTTTAGTTTACCATAATCTGGTAAAAATCCTGTGCAGTAAATGTGACCATTTCCATAGTAGCATTAACTACAAAGCTTTTAGATCCGTGACACCTACCGTACAGCACAGTGTGGTTCAAATCAAGTTTATTTCTAGTCATAAATATTGCAATTCTGGTTAAATAAATAAATTTTCTTGTGTATTGATGTTGACTACACTTCAAAAAAGTTAACAGATTTATGTAGTCTTGAAAATTGTTGGTGTAGTTCTTAGTTTTACCATGCATTCAGTAGTTTCTACAATAAAATTCATTTCAGTGTATGATATTTGTTGCTCATCATTATACTGATAGTCTGTGACGAAGAACAAATTGAACTTATTATTGTCAATCAAATAACCCACCATATTCAGCAAGAATGGAATAGAAACGAAATATGATCCACCGATTTTTAATATTAAATATTATTTTTACCACTACATGAGTTAATGGGTTTACCGCAGTACTTTTTTTTCCGCATTCAGTTTTTGGCACTGCTAACATTATTGAAAACGCTGAATATGATAAATTTCTCCCGAAATAACGGTACTTGATATAATTATTTAAAAAATATTGGAGAACTTTAATGTATGACATATCGGGGTTGATTCCGATATTCTGACATTGGATTATTTCATGTTGGGAAATTTCTCGACTTCCTGGGAATAATAACATATATCCAGGCTTCCGAATTCTCACTCACTCTCACGATAATGGATCTATCCCTCACAGCAATTTTCAGCGATTAGCTGCCTTGCGATTTTATCCGTCCACAAAACAAAGCGAAAATAGATAATTGCACATTTCCGCAGCTGTGAGAAGTTTGTTTCCTCTTTCTCCGATCCATGGAGAACTTTTCCTGTATCCATCGCCACAAGCAGCAGTTGCTTTTATGCACCAAATCAACCACTCCTTTCGTCAAGTTGGGGTGGTAGCATGGTTAGCGTGCACGCATCGCGGTTGTTTTTAGCAATGTACTAGGTTCGAATCCCGTCGCCGGCACTAGTTTTTGTTTATCCACATAGTGATAATTCTCGGGAACAGTTGGTGAGCGAAAATATGATGGAGTGAAAAATAAATTATCCCCCGGAGTGGAGTGGTTTTCGGTTATCCACCATCGTAGCTCCAGGGAAAATTAGTGTGAGCGATAAAAGATGTTCACGTGAGGAAGCGAAAAAAGCATTCTCCTTACGTGAGAAAAATCGTAGATTTCGCATCATTGATACGAAAATTCAGAACCCTGCATATATCACATAAATGCTACAAGAGCATAAATAATTACTTTGCAATAAATAAAAACAATACATAGTGGAAATCAGGACCTTCCATAGCCTTCGTTAGTAGGCGGCTACAAAGCAAATCCATGCTGAAGGTGTCTGAGTTCGATTACCTATCGGTTCAGGATATTTTTGTAATGGAATTTTTATTTGAGTTCCTTGTCCATGAAGTGTCATCGTGCCTGCCACACGGTACGACTGTAGAAATGGCAACTTATGTAAAGAAACCATTTAGTTATGAACTAAGTACTCTTTGAAAATTAAGCTGAGAATCAGGCTCTGTCCTAGTGTGGACGTAATGCCAAAAAGAAAAAGACATAGTGGAAATAGGCAGGATAAGTACCAGTGAAGATGAAAAGTGAGAAGATAATAAGTACTTGATTAAACTATCGAAAACCTGTACTTCAATTAATGGGGGCGAAGATTAGAGCATGGGTGGGGCGAAGATTGAATTTGGGGGGACGAAAATTAAAGCACACCATCAATCCAAAAATTATACTTTTTTCAATAGTAAAACTTTGTTTTGGATAACTTTGCAGCTTGATCATCCTAAAATAATAGATGAATAGTTGAATAAACCCAATAACATTATTTGATATTGATTAATAGAGTCAGAAATTTATTATTCCTGCGATTACATGGTTTAGGGGGGCGAAATCTAGTGCTTCTACCCTAATAAGAAAGTATTAAAAGGCTTGTTGCCAGAAACAAACTTCGCAGATTTAATACAGAGAAAATTCAATCACCAATGTTTTGATTTGGAAACTATTGTGCTCATGTGCTATCCAACATTCTAAAATTATTTTATATTTCTATTCAAAAGTAAAATTCTTATTATTAAATTGAATTGCTTAAAAGCTAACATTTGCTTCTAAAATTACAGATAAGATATTTTTCCAAAAAGCACTAGAAGTGTCTTAAATTAGTTATAAATAGGCTTAACGAGTTGGTAGGTTATAGATTGACCAAAATTATTGAATTATGTAATCCTTATGTAATGAATCTTCTACAGGAAGAGCTATGCGCCTTTATCAACCGAATTATTGAACTTAAGTTAATCATCCTACAAAACGGTAGGTAAAAATTTAAAACTAAATGTATGCTTAAGATGTATTATATTTCTATATTGATCCTAGCAGATTGCTTCGATAAAAACTGGATTGTTACCTAACGTGTTTTCCATAATAGCGCACTATTAAATGTAAGTAGCTCAATATTGTACAAGGCATAAATAATTATGAAGAAATATTTTCAGATTGAAGCAAATTACAATAAAGTCGCTATCAGGATTAGTGCGAAGTTTGTTTCTGGCAACAAACTTCAAGATTTAATATCGACATGGAAAGACATACCGCTACCCCAAGCCCTCGTCCGGGGTACAGTTGTGTCGCTTGTAAGCGACCGGATTCAGCGGACAATATCGTTGCTTGCGATAAATGCAGTTTGTGGTGGCATTATACATGCGCGGGAGTTAGCGATTCCGTTAAGGAACAGGAATGGAGTTGCAGGAATTGTCTTCCTGTTCCCACAATACCACAATCAGTGCGATCGACTACATCAAGTCGCAGAGCGATTCTCCAGATGAAACGGCTAGCCGAACAGCAAGAATTAGAGAGAAAACAGTTGGAGTTGGAGAAGAAGCAACTGGAACTTCAGAAGAAGCACTCGCAGGAGAAATTTGATCTGGAGGAGACTATAGCGGAAGAGGAAGATAATCGCAGTGTCAGAAACCGCATACTCGAGATTGAGTCACGAGATAAGCAGGTATCCACGTGGATTAATCAGCATGCCCCCGTAATACAACAACAAGTCGACCAGTCTTCACATCCCGCAGCAGCGCTTACTGCTTTTCCACGTTCGATGCAATCCTACACCAACAACCAAGCAAATGATGAGCAAGATATACATGGCGCCGTAGGAGGAAACGATCCCTCGATCCAATACGGACGACGTAAAAATCCTACTCCCCACGAAATGGAGAAAGCCGAGCAAGAAGTGCAAACTGAATTCCAGCAGCTACAGCAACAGCTGGAACAATGCCAACAGCAGTCGGAACCGACGCTCGCCCAAATACAGGCGCTTGAAACACAGTTGCAAAGATTCCGGATTCAAGTTCAACAACGAAATCACTCTACTCCTCTTGGACTTCCTGCGCGAAGCACATTTAAAGGTGCGATCCCTAAAGCAAAGGAAGCAGGACAAATCAACGAAATACAACGATCGTTTGAGAAGTCGCTCCCAACGACAGTCTCGCTGAACCAATCGCGGCAGAATGTATTGCCAAATCGTTCGGCAGATAAGCTTATTTCGTTCGAGCAGACGCGAACGTATCACGCGCACTCAAATCCAATCTTATCTGAGCGGGTGACAGACGAACAGCCGCGTACCCTGCAAGCCTCATCAACTATTTTCCCTCCTGGATCGATTCCATGCCGACCATCGATGACACACCATGCCCACTATGATGCTCCTGGCAATGCCCCAGTTTCCTTCGAACAGTTACATACGTTTCAGGCACCTCCGAGTTTCTCGGCCGCACCACCAAATGAGGTTCAGCGTCGACCGTCACCAGAACACCTCGCAGCACGGCAGGTGATGCCACGTGACTTACCTGAATTCACAGGTGATCCAGAAGAATGGCCGATTTTCTTCAGCAGCTTTACAAATTCCACGACTGCTTGTGGGTTCAACAACGTTGAAAATCTTGCCCGCTTGCAACGCTGCCTTAAAGGAAACGCCTTAAAGTCCGTGCGATATTACCTTTTGTCACCCGACTCTGTACCAGACGTTATTAATACTCTCCAAACGCTGTATGGCCGCCCGGAGGTTATTATCAACAAGCTGATTCGAACTGTGCGCGAGACTTCAGCACCAAAGTCCGAGAGACTGGACACGTTGATTGATTTCGGAATGTCCGTTAGAAACTTGACGCAACATCTTATTGCAGCGGGACAGCAAGCTCACCTACTGAACCCGGCTCTACTACAAGAACTGGTTGAAAAATTACCAGCCAATATTAAACTCCAGTGGGCCCAGCATCTGTCATTCTACCCTGAGGCTAGCCTGCAGAATTTCAGCAACTTTATGTCAGCAATAGTCGAATCGGTCAGCAAAGTGGTTGTATTTGCCGGCGGACAAAGCACAGTAAAGAACGAGAAACCGCGGAACAAAGACAAAAGTTTTGTTCATGCTCACGCCGAGAGCTCAACAGCTGGTCATGCTGTGAAGGAAAAAGAAGAACGCGAGAAAGTATGCCTATTTTGCGGGAAAGTGAATCATCGTCTTAAAGATTGTTTGAAGTTCCAACAACTTCAGGTAGAAGAACGATGGAAAAATGTCCAGGTCTTGAAGATTTGCAGAAGTTGTCTTAATCCTCACGGACGTCGCCCATGCCGAAATTCGAATCGCTGTGGAATCGACGGTTGTCAATTCCGTCATCATCACTTGTTGCACAAAAACGATGGAGAAGCTTCCAAGAAGTCGGCTGGGGTTTCACGAGTAGAAGATCACGCACATCATCATCATGAGCAATCCATTCTTTTTCGCATCATTCCCATAACAATCCATGGGGCCACAAAGTCTGTTACTGCGTTCGCTTTCTTGGATGAAGGTTCTTCTGCAACACTCGTTGAACGCAGTTTAGTCGAAGAACTTGGGGTGGAAGGACCAAACGTGCCACTTTGCCTCAAATGGACAGCTAATATGACAAGGAATGAGGATGAGTCACAGATAGTGTCACTTGAAGTATCCGGGATAGATCAAAAGAATCGATTCCATTTGGTGAACGTACGTACGGTGGAAAGTTTGAATCTGCCTACTCAGACGATATGTTTTGAGGAACTTCAAAAGGATCATCCACACCTTAGGGGCCTCCCTGTCCATGATTACAAGAACGGCACCCCCAAGATACTCGTAGGCCTTCGAAACTTGCAGTTAGCGGTACCATTGAAGATCAGGAAAGGAAAAAGCGGCATAATAGCGACCAAAACTCGTTTGGGATGGTGCCTGTATGGCAGCCTGGATAGAGAACGACAAAGTGAAGATTTCAACTATCACGTATGTGAGTGTGATTCTGAAGCAAGACTAGAACAGCTAGTCAAAGATTATTTCAACGTTGAAGACTGTGGAGTAGTGCGTCGAAGTATTATGGAATCCGATGCGGACGCAAGAGCACGAAAGATCATGGAGGACACCACCCGCAGGATAGGAAACCGTTTCGAAACTGGTCTTTTATGGAAGACTGATTTCGTTGAGCTGCCTGATAGTTTTCCGATGGCTTTGCGCCGTCTGCAGTGTCTGGAGAGACGCATGGAGAAGAATCCCGAACTAAAAGAAAACATTCATCGTCAAATTCAGGAATATCAAGCGAAGGGTTTTGCTCACCTGGCAACGGAAGACGAACTTTCCAGGGCGGACCCCAGACGAATCTGGTACCTCCCACTAGGAGCAGTTTTCAATCCAAAGAAACCTGGAAAATTGCGGCTAATCTGGGACGCAGCAGCAAAAGTGGATGGAATCTCGCTGAACTCACTATTACTGCCAGGTCCAGACCTTCTCGTATCGCTGGTATCGGTTCAGTTTCTTTTTCGTCAATACCCAGTAGCCGTCAGTGGAGACATCAAGGAAATGTTCCACCAGACGAGAGTTATTGAGCGAGATCGGCCATCTCAATGCTTTCTGTTCCGCAGTAACCCGTCAGTTGAGCCTAGCGTCTACATTATGGACGTGTTGACTTTCGGAGCCACTAGCTCTCCTACGTCGGCTCAATTTGTAAAAAATCAAAACGCACAGGAATTTGGAGATAAGTGTCCAAGGGCAGCAGATGCCATAATAAAAAGGCACTACGTCGATGACTACCTCGACAGTTTTGAGACAATCGAGGAAGCAAGGACGGTATCAAGCAAGGTAAAATGGATTCACGCACAAGGAGGATTTGAAATCCGAAATTGGTCGTCGAATGAAAAAGCGGTATTGGAGCATCTTGGTGACCAACCGAGGAAAGAAACGAAGGATTTATCATTGAAGGACGATACAGAACGTGTTCTAGGAATGTTGTGGAGTACTGGAGAAGACATTCTATGTTTTTCTACAACCTTCAAGGACGAAATTGCAGGGCTAATTGAAACGGAAACAAAACCAACCAAGCGTCAAGTACTGAAATGTGTCATGAGCCTGTTTGATCCGTTGGGGCTGTTGGCGTGCATTCTAGTACATGGGAAGATCATGATGCAGAACATTTGGCGCAGTGGCATAAAATGGGATGACTTTATCGATGAAATCACTTACGAAGCGTGGAGGAAATGGATTGGACTATTATATGAAGTCAATGACATTCGGATTCCTAGGTGCTACTTTCAGAATGCGGGGGCCGAATTGTACCTTTCATTAGAGGCTCATGTTTTTGTCGACGCTAGCGAAGCAGCTTATGCTGCTATGGTGTACTTCCGTATAGTTGAGCAAGATGGCACAGGGAAATGCGCTTTAGTGACGGCTAAAACAAAGGTTGCCCCGTTGCGTTATGTTTCTATTCCACGGATGGAGCTAATGGCCGCACTTTTGGGAGCCCGGTTGTTTCTGTTCGTCCGTGAAAATCACTCCGTCAAAATCAACCGAGTAGTCTATTGGTCTGACTCAGAAGTCACCCTGGCTTGGATTCGATCTGAACATAGAAAATATCGCCCGTTCGTAGCCTGTCGCGTTGGAGAAATCTTGCTCTCGACCAATGTAAACGATTGGCAATACGTTCCCAGCAAACAGAATGTTTCAGATGAAGCTACCAAGTGGAATGACGGAGCAAGGCTTAGCGCTGAAAGCCGTTGGTTCAACGGCCCAACATTTCTGCAGTTACCGGAAAAGGAATGGCCGAAATCGAAGAAGAATATCACGGCCACGGATGAAGAACTGAGAGCATGTTACCTACATCAAGAAGCCAATGTTCTGCGCACACCAATAGAATACATTCGATTTTCCAATTGGAATCGATTGCTTCGAGCTACGGCGTATATAGTTCGTTTTGTAAATCTTCGAAACGCTGTGGAAAAGAAATCTAGCGAAACATTGACTCACGAAGAATTGAAAGCAGCAGAAATTCTACTTTGGAGACTAGTGCAATCAGAAGTCTATCCGGATGAGATTGCGATTCTCTTCAAAAACAAGACCAGGAAAGTCGGCGACAGGTTAGAGCTTGAGAAGTCAAGCCCTCTTTGGAGTTTAACTCCAATGCTTGATGACAACGGAGTTCTTCGAATCGACAGTCGCATTACGGAAGCTCAAAGAGTAGCTGAAGACGTGAAGTATCCAGTTATACTACCCAGAAAACATCATGTTACCAGCCTTATCGTGAATGACTACCACAGAAGATCCCTACACGGAAACTCTGAAACAGTGGTCAACGAATTACGTCAGCGATACTATATTGCTCAATTGCGCACCCTAGTAAGAAAAGTAGAGCAACAGTGTCAATGGTGCAAGGTGTACAAAGCTAAGCCTTCAATTCCAAGAATGGGTCCTCTCCCGCAAGCACGTTTATCTCCAGGAATACGCCCATTCACCTATATCGGCGTCGACTATTTTGGGCCAATCTTGGTCAAAGTGAATCGATCCGTAGCTAAGCGATGGGTGTGCTTGATTACGTGCCTAACAGTCCGTGCCGTGCACTTGGAGCTGGCGCATGATCTTTCGACGAAGTCCTGCATTGCCTGCCTCCGTCGTTTTATTGGTCGCAGGGGTTCACCGAAAGAAATATATTCCGACAATGGACGGAACTTTATTGGAGCGAATCGCGTTCTAAGAGACCAAATTCATCTCATCGAACAAGATGTGGCGACGACTTTCACTAATACGGAGACAAAGTGGATTTTCACTCCTCCGTCCTGTCCTCACATGGGCGGTTCGTGGGAGCGTATGGTACGCTCAGTAAAGAAAGCCATGGCAAGCCTTCCGCAAGATAACAAACTCGATGATGAAGGGTTACAGACCGTCTTAGTGGAAGCCGAGGCCATTGTTAACTCGCGACCACTTACCTACTTACCGCTCAACTCGGCTGAACAGGAAGCACTAACCCCAAACCACTTCATCATGGGAAGCTCGTCCGGAATAAAACAACCAACAATAGCTATACAAGAATCTGCGAGCAGAATTACCGCGTCTTGGGATTTGATACAGCGACGCACTAACCACTTCTGGAGACGTTGGGTTCTGGAATATCTGCCTACACTTACCAAACGTACGAAGTGGTTCAACGAAGTGAAACCTATTAAAATCGGAGATCTGGTGATCGTGATTGATGAGACCAGAAGAAATGGCTGGCTACGTGGTCGTGTTCTAGAGGTTACAGCGGGCAAAGATGGTCGAGTTAGGCAAGCGATAGTTCAAACATCTGGTGGATTGTTTCGACGACCTGTTTCCAAGTTGGCAGTGCTCGACGTAGTTGGATGCAGTGAGGGGGATCCTCACGGGGAGGGGGATGTTGCTACGACCGTGGCACTAGCAACCTTGCCCGCTACACCTTCACAACAAATTCTCTCCATCAACGCTAGGAGCGCTACTGAACAGACAGACAGATTTAATACAGAGAAAATTCAATCACCAATGTTTTGATTTGGAAACTATTGTGCTCATGTGCTATCCAACATTCTAAAATTATTTTATATTTCTATTCAAAAGTAAAATTCTTATTATTAAATTGAATTGCTTAAAAGCTAACATTTGCTTCTAAAATTACAGATAAGATATTTTTCCAAAAAGCACTAGAAGTGTCTTAAATTAGTTATAAATAGGCTTAACGAGTTGGTAGGTTATAGATTGACCAAAATTATTGAATTATGTAATCCTTATGTAATGAATCTTCTACAGGAAGAGCTATGCGCCTTTATCAACCGAATTATTGAACTTAAGTTAATCATCCTACAAAACGGTAGGTAAAAATTTAAAACTAAATGTATGCTTAAGATGTATTATATTTCTATATTGATCCTAGCAGATTGCTTCGATAAAAACTGGATTGTTACCTAACGTGTTTTCCATAATAGCGCACTATTAAATGTAAGTAGCTCAATATTGTACAAGGCATAAATAATTATGAAGAAATATTTTCAGATTGAAGCAAATTACAATAAAGTCGCTATCAGGATTAGTGCGCTATTATGGAAAACACGTTAGGTAACAATCCAGTTTTTATCGAAGCAATCTGCTAGGATCAATATAGAAATATAATACATCTTAAGCATACATTTAGTTTTAAATTTTTACCTACCGTTTTGTAGGATGATTAACTTAAGTTCAATAATTCGGTTGATAAAGGCGCATAGCTCTTCCTGTAGAAGATTCATTACATAAGGATTACATAATTCAATAATTTTGGTCAATCTATAACCTACCAACTCGTTAAGCCTATTTATAACTAATTTAAGACACTTCTAGTGCTTTTTGGAAAAATATCTTATCTGTAATTTTAGAAGCAAATGTTAGCTTTTAAGCAATTCAATTTAATAATAAGAATTTTACTTTTGAATAGAAATATAAAATAATTTTAGAATGTTGGATAGCACATGAGCACAATAGTTTCCAAATCAAAACATTGGTGATTGAATTTTCTCTGTATTAAATCTGTCTGTCTGTTCAGTAGCGCTCCTAGCGTTGATGGAGAGAATTTGTTGTGAAGGTGTAGCGGGCAAGGTTGCTAGTGCCACGGTCGTAGCAACATCTGGCGCAATGCATGCTTTGTTGGCTAATTCCAATAAATTAATTAGTTGTGTTCTATTTTTTCGGTGAATTTAAATCGTGAACAATAAATACACCGCAATTGAATATGGTTTTCTGGCAACCTAGTCCTGCAATAAAAATTGATTGCCGAGGAAATCAAAGTGCATTAATTTCAATTTGTGATTTAAAGCATAAAAATGAAGTATTTTTGAGTGCTTTATATACAAATCGAAAGTTCAATAGTGCATAAGTGATCGGTGCGTTGCTTGTGCAAAAAAATTGGCATTGAAGCTGAGAATTGGACCTTTTAAAGTGGTGAGTTTTTGTAAGCTGTTCTTGTGTTGTTTTATTCGGCAGCTCACGAATGACGATAATTTCGTAAGCATTTATTTGATTTAATGATAAAACCCATGTTATATAATATTTTTGTGAAAGATGTGATTTACATGGAAGAGAGTTCTGTTTGATCTTTCGACCTTGACGCTTCTGCGGGAGCGGGTGACGAGGGCAGGATCAAAGATGTCGCGCGTTGGTCGAGTAAAGTGAAAAAGTGCCGCGATCGGTTAGTTCTGTTTGATCTTCCGACCTTGACGCTTGCTCCTTGGCAGTGCGTCAAGAAAGCCCGAGCGGTCGTCATTTGTTTTCCCTCTCGGGTCGTGCGCCTATTTTCTCTGAGTGCTTTTGTATATCCGAGCAAACGAGTTAAGCTGAATGTGGATTGTTGCTGCTCAGTCAAGGATGACGGATCAATTGGTGAGCTCGTTTCATGCTACTATTTCTAATCTATAAAATATGTATGACTGCACATTTAATCGATACAACGGTAGGACGTAAATATGATTTTTCAATAAACTATGAATGGTTCGTCACTGTGAGTGTCGACATAAACTCTAATTCATGAATTATTTATGTTTCACATTTTTTTGTTTTCGAAACACCCCTTTCTTTTTATCTTTATTTTTGTAATTATAAAAAAAACTTTGAATGGTTCGACACTACAAGTGTAGACTTGCGAAAGGTTCACTTTATTCAAAAAACTTTGGATGGTTCGCCACTGTAAGTGTCGGCATAAGAATAAGAGTGTTCTATGATGTTCCAGCCAATCGAGTTTTTGTTTCTTTTCAAATAAGTAAAATATAATAACACATGCTTTCGTCCTGACAGCTGTAGGAATGTTACATTTAGATATTTGTTCAACAAACTTTGAATGGTTCGTCACCTCAAGTGTCGGCATAATTTTCCTTTACATAGAAATTGTTCATATCAAATGAAAATATTATATTTTCATAAAAGCATATTTATATTTGACAAAAAACTATTTATCATGGTCTAATCACTTATCAAAGTGAATCCTTTGACCCAACGATCCTCTCCATTAACAAACATCCTTCCCAGTAACCTTTGTGGAGATGCAGAGGCAAACACGGTCTCCAAATAGCCAAGGTTACACACTAACATTCCTTCCCCCAATCCCACCTGACTGCAAGGACGTGGCCGGCGCCGTTATTGATAAATTAATGTATAAATAGAGGCACTGAATTATGCACACTGAAGAAGATTATGGCCAATCCCAGCTGAACTTCTGATTCTTTGTGCATTTTCACTGACTTCGGTCAATCACGGAATAGCAACATTGATATGTGTAGTCAGTCTAAGCTAAGCTAAGCTAAGATGTGATTTACATGGAAGATTATAGTTCAAGGAATATGTTGAGTACATTGAAGTTAACTCTTGTTCCATGGATAAATTTAAACAAGGACGATAAGTTAGTGCTGCCGAAAATACCCTCAGGGTGCTGAAGCCATCATTTACCCTACATGTAGTAAAGTTCAACGTTTTTTATTCGTACCACCCAATATCCAGCGCCTGTCAGCAGATAGTGAAAATCGAAATAGGAGCATAGATACATAAAAATTGCTCAGGCGCAAGAAGATGCAACAGAATGATATGCGATGATTCTGCATCAGAGGTGTGTGGAAAAAAACAGTGATGTCTCCCACCACGGGCAAGGAAGGCGAAAGAAACTAATGGATAAGCAAATGATTGCCGTCAGGTGTAACGAGTACTTTGAGACATTGTTGAACGGAGAAAACGGAAATTGATCTGTAACCAGAATTAGAATTGGCAACTAAGATCAGTAGGAGCCAATAATGAAAGTTGAACGGATTCCGTCAAATCTAGAGGCTGTTCATTAACCACGTGCTCATTTCATTCAGGTTCTCAGGCCAACGCATACTAGATCAATACTTCTTCATTGTTTCTGATACAAATAATGGCGGCAAAAAGTCACTGACCTCTTGCTAAGTAGATATTCTACAACAATACTTTTTCATCTTCGTAATGTACGGTACTACCTTAAAAACAACATTCTAATATCGCATATAAACTGTCGGAATGATGTTAGAGGATAATAAGTAATGAGAACTACAATTTTACATTAAACTATCTCTCTTTTCATTTTATCGTTCCATAGAGCGAGTAGTGGCGCTTAAGCCTAGGCTAAAATAAGAGCCAGAACACTAGAGGAAATTCCGGTGTTCCAACCACTGGACCATCAGATAAATATGGAGTGCAAATAACCATTTTTAGCATTACCACTCTCAATGGCAATAACACGGTCGTATCACTTGCTTATGGTGAATCCTAGACAATCACTCACCCACCAACACATCCACATCCTTGATATCTATGAGGGCGTCGGTGAGTCGCTGGCTTCATGCTAATTAGATATCATATCGTCGTTATCCTTTCCTATCCCAGTAACGGAGAAGATGGGCGTGGCCGGCAATGGAAGCTCTCATGTCTTCTCAACTGTGAACTCTGATTGGATGGCTAGTCACTCCAAAATAGTCCCCTATAAGCAATCGGAATAAGATTGAGGAAGCAAAAACATGAAAGCTCTCAGTATGCCATCTACAATTACTCAATTACTACGCAACGCAACGCAACGTAACGCATATAAAAAATTTGAAATTTGTATAGACCATGGTCTTCGGCCAGCCCCCTCCCTCCACCTCTCACTATATGACCACGTGGTGCATGGACGACCATTATTATAAAATAACCGTGCATGATTATCCAACCAAGACTATAGCATATTTTGCTAGAAGAAATGTGCAAACTTATTTACAATATCTGTTAATTATATTGTAATCCACAAGTCGGGTAAGTGCTACATTGTAATTAATAAGTTATAAATGGTATATTTTGAATTCTTTCTCGTCTCTCTTAATCCTTAATCCTAATTAATATTAAGCGCGATGTATCATCCTTTTCTCCTAAAGCGTTACGCATTGTATAATTGATCCCTTATGCACATCAATATGTATTCGAAATTTAAAATGTAAGATAAATTAATCGTATTATTACAACAGTTGATTAGCTGGTGTGGATTGAAGAATGAAACTGGATGTGTCCCACTTGCCCCGTTAATGCGAGATAAGGGTTTCTAATACCTTTCTCCTAAGATTTTTGATTTTTCAATTTTTAATATATGATTACTGTCATGACATAAGGTGTAACGATAAGTGTAATTAAATGAAAGC
The DNA here is from genome assembly GCF_002204515.2 of Aedes aegypti. NCBI lineage: Eukaryota > Metazoa > Arthropoda > Insecta > Diptera > Culicidae > Aedes > Aedes aegypti. The sequence goes on along the minus strand of NC_035108.1, from coordinate 236,129,428 downwards.
ACAGCGGTGAGACGAATATGAAAAATTACATAGCCCGAATTTCAGCCAGAATAAAATCAATTTCTGTTGCAAATAAGAACTTTAATAAGCGATATTTCACATTTATTAATTTGTGCAAAATACAATTCTCCAGATCATAAATAACGGTAGTTTAAATCCAAAAGTGTAAATACCTTTTTTTGTTCTTCTAGCTTAAATTTATTGGCAGAAAACAAGATTGCTGACTTGCAGCAATGAACAATACAAACATCAATCCTTTTTGCTTCGATCCCAAAATTGTGTGGATTTCAGAAACAATGTAGACACATTGTATGGTATAATTTAAAAACCAACAACAATGTACCGTTATAATCGACAGAAGCGGCTAGTGTTTTGTCTTTCCCAGAAAAAATGCTTCGGAAGAAGAGAAATTCCTTTGATTTTACCTCTTTGAGCGGGATTCAAAGAATTAGCAGCCCTTTTGAATGATCCCTGCCGTCCTCAAATGCCAACAATGAACATCAAACACAAATCAAATGACTGACATTTTGTTAGTTTTGCAATGCTGAACGGTTCAGCAAACGTAAAAAAGCAAGAGCTTGAACACGGTGAAGATTTATTGTCATTGATGCATGGCTTTCTGTCATTTGTTCAAGCCGATATTTCAACAATGTTACCAGTGTCATAATGTGTGCTACGTCGTTTTATTTTCTTTTGTCGGTAAATTTTTACGATTTGTCAGTCGAATCGTTCAAGAGTGCATTAATATGCATCGTCAGGTTTCATGAGAAAATACGAAAAAATAACCAATTTAGACACCATGGAAGTTCTTATATTTTATAACCAAGCAGAGATTAATCATTAGTGAAAATCTTTAAATGAATGGATATTGCTTTTTCATTCACTTCCTGGCCCAACATTCTATATGGATTCCATATCATGAACCTTAGTTTTAATATTTATTAGTGTACCCATAGTAATTAACAAAACATATGAGACCAAACATTATTTACTGCTCAAAATTTGCTAGAAGATTAAGTGTATCTTGTCCTCTGATCAATAATTCATAACCAGGTCCTGAAAGCACACATTCCCTGGCACTCGAACTTACCCTGCGGAGCATCGTTATAGTGGATGAGAGTGCATTATTCATTCCCCAAAACGAAGGGTCCGCACCCGATCTACCATCTCATCATGCTAACAAATTTCATGCCATCCATTCTCGGAAACACCTCGGAGATTGTGTGAAATCAGCAAAATCATTTATCCTATCGTCACACAGTGATCCAGATTTTAAAAATCATGTCAAAAATTGAGCATTCTCAATATTTTGCAAGTTTTGACCACGGCAAGTTGGACACGCTATTTTTTGCGTATTTGCACACAATTTTAAGGAGAAAATTCATCGAAGCTAAACCGTTTGTGCTAAAAATTTAAGTCACTGATAAATCGCTGATGGTGACCAATCAAATTTTCAGCGCGAACAGTTGTCAGGTTCTCTAGATTTGTGCTCTTGAAAATTAGAGGTTTGGCTTCCATGCATCTTCACCTTAAGCTCTTAACTTTTTCAAAAAACAAATGTTCAGGCAAACTTGACGAAAGAATTCAGTCTTATCTGCATTTTGAACTAACGAGATAACATCCCAGGTAACCAATAAGCATTCCAATAGGCCACACAATAGACTGCTTAGGGCTCATTCATTTATTTCATAACGCTGAAATTGGCCATATTGGACACCCATCCACCCCCTTGTAACGCTTTTTGTATGAATGTTATTAAATTTTTGTATGGGCCGTAACATCGCTAGGACACCCACCCACCCCCTCTAGCGTTATGAAATTTGCGAATGGACCCTTTTTTTTTTTTTCCTTCTAAGCAATGGGGGGATAATCTGCTCAACAGACTCCGGACCGAGGTCCGGGAGTGTGGGGTTGGGGACCATTTACTACGTACAAGCAGTAAACAGGACTACACCCCCGACCCACTAAACCATTTCCATTGCCGCCAAACCCTTCGTCTCTCCGGGACCACCAAGAAGGCATTGCTTCGGAGAGGGGCTATTGCACATTGCATCCTCCAGGTTAGCTGCGTAGCCATGCAGCAACGAACATCGATGACACGCTTATGGGGGTCCACCAAGGTAGCATGCTGGCGCATTGCCAGCTTCCCGGGTGGTCCTCACCTCCCGTTGTCCGCTGAAGGCGGGCAGGGTCGACCACTAAGCCCGCGCCCAGCTGCACCGCAGGTATCAAGAACTGATACTGCGGGCTTCGCAATTTGACCTACTGAAGGCTCAGGCCCTATCAGCTAGCACCAGCTGGGATTGCTGACGAAGGGGCCTCCACCTGCCCCGAACAACCAGAGGCTCGTATCCACCCAGTAGGCCGGCGCCACGACAGCAGCGCTACCAGGATGTTCTCCCCGCGGCCACTTAATCGCTGTAAGGGTCGATTTCGACCGTAGGGCACCGGTATGACCTACGTAGCCGACTGCGAACCCTTGGACCACCTGTTGATTAGCGTCTGCACTAGTCACTCCTCGAGTCCACACGCCACCTCCTTTGGAGTTCCGAGACGATTTGGGTGATAGCCGATGAAACGGCATTCCAGCCAAACTCGTCTGCACACATCCTCTGGACCAAATTGTCCGGAGTCGTGTCCCGACCGCATGTGGCAAACATGCGGTCACGCATTGTGCGGAAACGCGGGCACACGAACAAAACGTGTTCCGCCGTTTCCTCTAAACCTGCACAAACTGGACATTCGGGAGAACCCGCATGACCAAAACGGTGTAGATATTGTCTAAAGCATCCATGACCCGAAAGGACCTGTGTTAGGTGGAATGTTAGTTCCCCATGGCGCCTATTGACCCAGATATCTAACCTCGGAATCAACCTGTGAGTCCACATTCCCTTGGTGGAACTGTCCCACGCACGCTGCCATTTGACCATGGAGGCCAGTCTGGCAGTCCTGCGTATGCCTCTTGTGCCGCGCATTTCGAAGCACTCTATGTCTTCCATGATAAGGATACCAATAGGCATCATACCGGTGATGACACAAAGTGCATCGTGTGACACGGTACGGTACGCGCTCGCAACCCTCAGGCACATTAGCCTATAAGTACTCTCTAGCTTGCTACGGTAGCTATCGGTACTCAAAGCCGTGCCCCAAGCCGGGCCACCATACCTCAGTATGGACGAGGCGACACTGGCCAGAAGCTTACGCTTGCTGGCGTACACCGCAGAGCTATTGGACATCATCCGGGACAGTGCCACAATAGCTGTGGAGGCTCTCTTGCAGGCATAATCGACGTGGCTACCGAAGGTAAGCTTGTCGTCGATCATCACCCCCAAGTGTTTGACGGAGCGCTTCGAAGTGATTGTGCAGTCGCCTACACTGATCACCGCTTGCTGCACCGACTTTCGGTTGTTAACAACAACTGCCTCCGTTTTGTGGTGAGCCAATTCCAGTTTCCTGGAGCTCATCAACTCCTCCACAATTCCGATCGAGTGGGCTGCAGTCAATTCCACTTCTTCGATCGATTCACCGTAGACCTCCAGCGTAATATCGTCGGCAAAGCCAACGATGACCACACCCGCCGGGAATTTTAATCTCAACACCTCGTCGTACATGACATTCCATAACACCGGACCCAGGATGGAACCTTGCGGGACTCCTGAGGTTATGTGAAAGCACTTCCGACCCACCTCTGTGTCATAGACTAATACCCGATTCTGGAAGTAACTTCCGAGAATCTTATACAGGTACTCGGGTATCCCCAGACGCAGGAGCGCATCAGCAATAGCCGCCCAACTGGCACTATTAAATGCATTCCTTACATCCAGAGTCACTACTGCGCAGTAGCGAATACCCCTCCTCTTACGCTGGAGTGCTATCTCAGCGGTTTTCTTAACCGTCAGAATAGCGTCTACAGTGGACCTCCCTTTCCGGAAGCCGAACTGGTTGCCTGAGAGACCATTTACACCCTCGGTGTACCTCGACAGTCTGTTGAGGATGATCTTCTCGAGCACTTTCCCCACCGTGTCAATCAAGCATATTGGTCTATACGCCGACGGGTCACCGGGTGGTTTCCCCGCCTTTGGCAATAGTACCAGGCTCTGCCTCTTCCACGCATCTGGAAATACTCCCTCGTCCAGGCATATCTGCATAGCAGATCTGAACATACCGGGAGCCTCCAAGATTGCGACTTTGAGGGCCAGGTTTGGAACTCCGTCCGGACCTGGTGCCTTCCCCATGCTTAGGGATTTTGCAATCCCTACAAGTTCCTCATCAGTTACTCTATCCTCATCACCAGCCCCAATCCCCGGCTGTCCTACAAAAGGAGGCCATGGGCTAGGGTTGTGGCGCGGGAAGAGCCCCTCGATGATCCCCTCCAGCATCTGTGGAGACTGCTCCGTAGGAGCAATTGCACTTCTTGTCTTCGCCATTACGATCCTGTAGGCATCACCCCACGGGTTCGCGTTGGCACTCTGACAGAGTCCCTCGAAGCAGGCCTTTTTGCTTGCCCTTATCTCAGACTTCAGCGCGACTTTGGCAGCGGTGAACACCGCCCGTCGTTCTTCACGCTCCTGCTCGGTACGTGCTCGCTGCATCCGTCTCCTGGCCCGTAGGCAGGCACGGCGCAGGTTCGCAATAGTTTGAGTCCACCAGTATGTCGGTGGTCTCCCATTCCTAGGGTGGACTTTTCTAGGCATGGTCGCATCGCATGCACGCGTAAGCATCGCTACCAGTTCGTCCCCGCTTAGGCCGAGTAGGTTACGCTCACGGCGGAGCGCCTCCCTAAGTACTTCATCATTGAAGTACGATGTCTTCCACCTACGAGGGCGTGGCCTTGACCTAGCCGCTTCCTCAACCCGCTGCCTGCTGTTGTTGTAGTCGATACTGTAGCGAACCGCCAGGTGGTCGCTGTGAGTGTAGGCATCGTCTACCCTCCAGTTCGAACTACTCGTTAGGCCAGGACTACAAAAAAGTAACGTCGATAATCGACTCCGCTCCGTTACGGCTGAAGGTACTTTTGGCACCAACATTAGCCAGATCGACATCTAGCACGGCCAGTGCCTCTAGCAGGATTTGACCTCGCTGGTTCGTGTTACGGCTTCCCCATTCCACGGCCCAGGCATTGAAGTCACCCGCTATTACAACTGGCCTTCGCCCTGTCAGCGCGGTCGTCAAGCAGTCCAGCATCTGCGTGAACCGCTCGGTCGACCAACTCGGAGGCGCATAGCAGCTACAGAAGAGGACCCCGTTTACTTTGGCGATCACGAAGCCCTCGTAGGTAGTAGACACCAACTGCTGGACAGGGTATTTACCCGTTGTCCATATCGCCGCCATTTTTCCGGATCCATCCACGACCCAGTTGCCGTTGCCGGCGGGTACTCGGTATGGGTCCGATATGATGGCGATGTCCGTCCCCCACTCAGCAACTGACTGGTACAGCAGTTGCTGAGCTGCGTCACAGTGGTTCAGGTTCAGCTGCGTTACCTGCACTGTGATTTTTCGTTGATGGCTCGTTTGAAGGTCGGGCACCTTGAGCCTCCCGTTGGGTGATTGTTGTTCACGGACTTGCCGGAACAAATCAAGCACTTGGGAGGGTTCTTGCAGCCTAGTGCCTTATGACCTTCCTCACCACAACGCCTGCACAACTTAGTCCTATCAGGGCCTTTACAGCCCCAGGACTTGTGTCCAGGTTCCCTGCACCTAAAGCAGATCACTGGTTGCTCATGTATGTTCAGTGAACATACTGACCAACCAACCTTGATCTTACCTACCTTAGCGGACTTATTTGCGTCTGCCACAGGTAGGTGTACTAAGGCCACCTGAGTACCTGCCGGACCTTTCCGTAGCTGAACGGCGGTGGTGGGCACCTGCACTTCGCACTGTTGCCGCAGTGCCGTGACGAGCTCTTCTGCGTTAGTGATCTCGTCAAGGTTCATCACCTTCAGAGTCACTGACTGCGTCAGAGCCCTCACTTCAACACCAGCGCCAAGGACCTCTTCCGCCAAACTTTTGTAGGCGGCGCCCTTGCGCTCCTTGTCGCGCTTAAGCTCGAGGATCATTTCACCTGTACGAGTGCGTCTGACACTGCGTACGTCGGCTCCTAGATCCGCAACCCCCAAGTGTTTGACGGAGCGCTTCGAAGTGATTGTGCAGTCGCCTACACTGATCACCGCTTGCTGCACCGACTTTCGGTTGTTAACAACAACTGCCTCCGTTTTGTGGTGAGCCAATTCCAGTTTCCTGGAGCTCATCCACTCCTCCACAATTCCGATCGAGTGGGCTGCAGTCAATTCCACTTCTTCGATCGATTCACCGTAGACCTCCAGCGTAATATCGTCGGCAAAGCCAACGATGACCACACCCGCCGGGAATTTTAATCTCAACACCTCGTCGTACATGACATTCCATAACACCGGACCCAGGATGGAACCTTGCGGGACTCCTGAGGTTATGTGAAAGCACTTCCGACCCACCTCTGTGTCATAGACTAATACCCGATTCTGGAAGTAACTTCCGAGAATCTTATACAGGTACTCGGGTATCCCCAGACGCAGGAGCGCATCAGCAATAGCCGCCCAACTGGCACTATTAAATGCATTCCTTACATCCAGAGTCACTACTGCGCAGTAGCGAATACCCCTCCTCTTACGCTGGAGTGCTATCTCAGCGGTTTTCTTAACCGTCAGAATAGCGTCTACAGTGGACCTCCCTTTCCGGAAGCCGAACTGGTTGCCTGAGAGACCATTTACACCCTCGGTGTACCTCGACAGTCTGTTGAGGATGATCTTCTCGAGCACTTTCCCCACCGTGTCAATCAAGCATATTGGTCTATACGCCGACGGGTCACCGGGTGGTTTCCCCGCCTTTGGCAATAGTACCAGGCTCTGCCTCTTCCACGCATCTGGAAATACTCCCTCGTCCAGGCATATCTGCATAGCAGATCTGAACATACCGGGAGCCTCCAAGATTGCGACTTTGAGGGCCAGGTTTGGAACTCCGTCCGGACCTGGTGCCTTCCCCATGCTTAGGGATTTTGCAATCCCTACAAGTTCCTCATCAGTTACTCTATCCTCATCACCAGCCCCAATCCCCGGCTGTCCTACAAAAGGAGGCCATGGGCTAGGGTTGTGGCGCGGGAAGAGCCCCTCGATGATCCCCTCCAGCATCTGTGGAGACTGCTCCGTAGGAGCAATTGCACCTCTTGTCTTCGCCATTACGATCCTGTAGGCATCACCCCACGGGTTCGCGTTGGCACTCTGACAGAGTCCCTCGAAGCAGGCCTTTTTGCTTGCCCTTATCTCAGACTTCAGCGCGACTTTGGCAGCGGTGAACACCGCCCGTCGTTCTTCACGCTCCTGCTCGGTACGTGCTCGCTGCATCCGTCTCCTGGCCCGTAGGCAGGCACGGCGCAGGTTCGCAATAGTTTGAGTCCACCAGTATGTCGGTGGTCTCCCATTCCTAGGGTGGACTTTTCTAGGCATGGTCGCATCGCATGCACGCGTAAGCATCGCTACCAGTTCGTCCCCGCTTAGGCCGAGTAGGTTACGCTCACGGCGGAGCGCCTCCCTAAGTACTTCATCATTGAAGTACGATGTCTTCCACCTACGAGGGCGTGGCCTTGACCTAGCCGCTTCCTCAACCCGCTGCCTGCTGTTGTTGTAGTCGATACTGTAGCGAACCGCCAGGTGGTCGCTGTGAGTGTAGGCATCGTCTACCCTCCAGTTCGAACTACTCGTTAGGCCAGGACTACAAAAAAGTAACGTCGATAATCGACTCCGCTCCGTTACGGCTGAAGGTACTTTTGGCACCAACATTAGCCAGATCGACATCTAGCACGGCCAGTGCCTCTAGCAGGATTTGACCTCGCTGGTTCGTGTTACGGCTTCCCCATTCCACGGCCCAGGCATTGAAGTCACCCGCTATTACAACTGGCCTTCGCCCTGTCAGCGCGGTCGTCAAGCAGTCCAGCATCTGCGTGAACCGCTCGGTCGACCAACTCGGAGGCGCATAGCAGCTACAGAAGAGGACCCCGTTTACTTTGGCGATCACGAAGCCCTCGTAGGTAGTAGACACCAACTGCTGGACAGGGTATTTACCCGTTGTCCATATCGCCGCCATTTTTCCGGATCCATCCACGACCCAGTTGCCGTTGCCGGCGGGTACTCGGTATGGGTCCGATATGATGGCGATGTCCGTCCCCCACTCAGCAACTGACTGGTACAGCAGTTGCTGAGCTGCGTCACAGTGGTTCAGGTTCAGCTGCGTTACCTGCACTGTGATTTTTCGTTGATGGCTCGTTTGAAGGTCGGGCACCTTGAGCCTCCCGTTGGGTGATTGTTGTTCACGGACTTGCCGGAACAAATCAAGCACTTGGGAGGGTTCTTGCAGCCTAGTGCCTTATGACCTTCCTCACCACAACGCCTGCACAACTTAGTCCTATCAGGGCCTTTACAGCCCCAGGACTTGTGTCCAGGTTCCCTGCACCTAAAGCAGATCACTGGTTGCTCATGTATGTTCAGTGAACATACTGACCAACCAACCTTGATCTTACCTACCTTAGCGGACTTATTTGCGTCTGCCACAGGTAGGTGTACTAAGGCCACCTGAGTACCTGCCGGACCTTTCCGTAGCTGAACGGCGGTGGTGGGCACCTGCACTTCGCACTGTTGCCGCAGTGCCGTGACGAGCTCTTCTGCGTTAGTGATCTCGTCAAGGTTCATCACCTTCAGAGTCACTGACTGCGTCAGAGCCCTCACTTCAACACCAGCGCCAAGGACCTCTTCCGCCAAACTTTTGTAGGCGGCGCCCTTGCGCTCCTTGTCGCGCTTAAGCTCGAGGATCATTTCACCTGTACGAGTGCGTCTGACACTGCGTACGTCGGCTCCTAGATCCGCAAGCTTCGCGTCACTGCGCATCGCCTTCAGGACTTCCGAGTACTTGGACTCTTCCGTCTTGATGATGATCGCATCACCCTTTTCGCGCTTGGCACCTACCCTCCTACCTTTCTTAGGTCTGGTATCCCTGCGCTCCTGTTTCTCCTGTTTCTTCTTCTTCTTCTTCCTCACTACGGTTGTCCAGGGGGCGTCCCCCCCCTGCTCCGCCCTGACCTGTGGTGATGGAGGACCTCTCAAAGGTCGCAACCCCCTGTTCCCATCACTCCGTGAGGGGCCAGCCTTTTCGGGCCCACCCTTCTCGGCTTTCCGGGACGCCTGGCTGGGGTCCGATTTTCCGGCACTTCTGCCGGTTTTCGGGGTCAGTATCCGCCTGGCCTTACGAGCGCCGCCGGGTAGCTCCTCCCCTGACGGCTGCCTCGCGCGCTTCTGCGATTGCTTGCTGTAAGCATTCGCTTCCACGCTTTTGGGGCTGCCCGCGAAAACGAAGGGTTCCGTCTGGGTAGACTTCGGCACCTTCAGTTCCACGGGTTCTGCCGCAGCCACAGTCACCATGGGTTCAGCATGGTTCTGCTTGGCCGCCAACATTGACTTACGAAGTCTAAGCAAGGCCTGCTTGAGGTCCTTGCTGATGTTAGACTTCGAGGACGCAAAGTCAATTATGGAGTCGAGCTGCTGTGCAGCCACTTCCATCGCAGAGAGCCCATCTCTACTTTTATTGATGGCCCTCATCAACCACGCTCCATCCATAACTTCACCCGATGCGTTAGCCGGGGATGAAATATGGGTTCCAGCACTGGCACTACGTGCACTGCTGCCTCCTCCTGCTTCTACTCTCCTCAACGGAGATCTAGCTAGCCCACTTCTTGCGAAGGGGTTCGCTTCCCTACTACTGCTACTACCTGCACTACTACTATTGTTTTGATTAGATATTGTACTCATTTTTGAATCCCACGAGTAGCACGGGAAAAGAGGTCCACCACGCCAGAGCCCTGCATTAACGCGGTAAGGGACAAAATACTGTGAGGGGTGCCCAGGTGCCCCACAGGCTCCGTTAATGGCCGAACATCTTTTTCACCCCTTCGACCATTCATTCCTCAGCACGGTTTTTCGCATCACACCTTGAATTGGGGTTACGAATGGACCCTTACAGCATTTGATCTGCCTGTTGCCCTGTTCAAGCAGTTTGATTGCTTACCTGCCTTGAATCAGCATAAACTTTGCCATTTAAAATCTTTTAGTTGTTATCAGGCATTTCAACTGCAAAGGATATTTTCGCCATTCAGCTATGGAAATGCTCTTTTGTTACTGTTTGAATGCAATGAAAAAGTAGCGCAGGTAGTACAGTGACCCCACGCAGTTAAATCACCCACAATTTATGAATCAGCTGATTTCAAAAGACAAAATTATTATCAAACTTGTCACCAAACATCACAAAATTATTTTTACACATAGTTTCTTATCAGTAAAAATAATTCTGTGATGTTTTGTGACAAGTTTGATAATAATTTTGTCTTTTGAAGTCAGCTGATTCATAAATTGTGGGTGATTCAACTGCGTGGGGTGACTGTATGTTGCATGTTTGACATTGTGTTTCATCTCGCTCACACCCGTGCCTTGTTTTGGCATTTGGAGGAGTCACTTTCGGGTAGGGGAAAACATTTTTAAAGCTAAAAATATCTATCGAGGCAGAAATCAGCTAGCCTGAACGCGCCATTTTTTTTCGGGAGCTGGCTGGTATCACGATCGTAATGTCGCAATGTCGCAAGCTGATGTGGCATTAGGGAATAAATATGATTTAACTTAACATAGGCCAGGAGAAGTGGATGAACTTGTCATTCATTTTTCTGTCAATTCTCATACAAAATCTACTTTTTCTTTGACATAAATTCACTCTCGGTGAACCACTTCCCCTGGCCTATTGAGTGTACGAGTGTACCACTTGGAACTTGTTCCCGCATTAGCACCCATCATCACAACAACAACAACAACTGAATGAACCTTTGATCAGAACGCATCCTAATGAATGTATACAATCAGTGCTCGGAACTGCATCGTCTGTAGCGTACATTGCAGCGTGAAGCACTTCTATCAACATCAGCAATCACCGGATCACCAGTTCAATTCGCAATCAGCAATGAGAGGCAAAAAACATGCACCGCAACATCGAAAAGTATCCAATAAATTCCAACAACAAAAGCGAGATGAGAGAGACAAGGAGGAGGAGGTGGAAAACTTTTTTGTTTTGGTTTGTCCTTTTGGAGGCGTTACGCTTATTTGATAGTAAAATGAAACGTTCCTGAAGGTACAGCACTGAAGCAGCTCGTTATTTCGCCAAAACCTGCATTTGGGTAGCACGTCATGCAGCTACACGGTCCATGGGCATTAAATACACTGCCTTGTAGGCGTATATAATGCAGAATGGATGCTGTTTCAAATGCTACAGACGATGCAGTTCCGAGCACTGATTTTAAACATTCATTAGGATACGTTCTGATCTAAGGTTCATTCAATTGTTGAGCAGATAACGAACATCTTTGATACTCGATATGCGAGGTTGTGATGATGGGTGCTAATGCGGGAACAAGTTCCAAGTGGTACATTCATGGTGGTAAGCTCCATCGAAGTTAATACGCCAATCGCGTATTAACTTCGATGGAGCTTACCACTATCAATGTTAAGTTAAATCATATTTATTGCCTAATGCCACATCAGCTTGCGACATTTTAGATCGTGATACCAGCCAGCTCCCGAAAAAATGGCGCGTTCAAGCTAGCTGATTTCTGCCTCGATAGATATTTTTACCTTCTCCTATGATATTTTAAGCTTTGAAAATGTTTTCCCCTACCCGAAAGTGACTCCTCCAAATGCCTGAACAAGGCAGGGGTGTGAGCGAGACGAAATACAATGTCAAACATGTAACAAGGCAGGTAAGTAATCAAACTGCTTGCAGGCAGATCAAATGCTGTAAGCAGTCTATTGTGTGGCCTATTGGAATGCTTATTGGTTACCTGGATATGTTAGACGAATTTGAAAACTCCTCGGCCTATTTTCTTCATGCCTGTTTTTTATACATGGGACTAACTTGTGATTAACGGCAATAAAATTGCATTCGATTTTGGCAACATGCCAAAATATTTCATATTGCTTATCGAAATCAAACGGTTATTTTTATTAACTCTTTCATCACCGTACTGTATAATAAGTGGCAACGACAGATGAAAACAAATTCAAATCCGTGAGTGCTGAATCTATCAATCCTGGATAAATATTTTCAAAAACAAAAACAATCATTGTAAACCCAAGTATTCGCCTGTTACCTTTTTGTGCATAAAATGATACCATGCAATGAATTGTTATATCGGGTCCGGGTCAGATTGTCGAGTGTCGTTTGCTCGAACGCCATTTGACCGAAAAGGTGATTTGGTCGAATGCCGTTTGCTCAAACGCCATTTGGCCGAAAGGGTAATTTTGCCGAATGCCATTTGGCCGAATGCTGTTTGGCCGAAAATGAAAATAATAGTGAACTACAGTAAGCATGCATTTGTAACGAATTTCAAAGAACAGTTAATTCTTAAAGAAATCATCATTAGTGTTAGTTCAAGGAACAGTCATTGCTGAAAGAAGAACATCTTAAAAATGCTCTTCTCTGCTAGCAGTAATAGCTGTAAGCAGTGGTGTTCATATTGCGTTTGTAGTCAGCTTTTGACAGTTACTAAAACGGTTCACGACTTATTCTTCTTTCTGTAGCATCTATTTGTTTCAATCACTCTGATAGTACTTAGCAAATACATTAATTTCTAGCAACCACAGTGAACTTATTTAAGGTTAGTCTTCACCGAGTCATTCTGTATAATTTTTAATAAGACTCTCTATTACGCCGGGATAGAAAGTGTGTGGTGGAATATGTCAAGGTGGTAGACACGTACAATGACTGAAAAATCTAGGGCGCTGACATCTTTGATGTGTATAGCCACGAACAAAACGTTGTTGATTGAATAGTCGATCTAAAATTGAAGTATATGAATTACCCAAGTAGCACACGAAACATCTTCCAAAGAGATGCTTTTCAAAAATGGTTTCAATCGCGTATCAATAAAAGCATCTGTAACTTACATGGTTCTAGTTCGGTTGCATATCAATATCAAGGCTCATAATGATTCATTTCCGTTCCAATGAACATGCATTACACCTCTTGTTTGACGTTCAACATTTTTGAAACGACAAGATTTGCTGCAAATGTCCTTTGCAAATAGCAATGAAGTCAAGTTTGTCAAGATGTTTCCAGCAACTTTTCAAACAAACTCTTGAAACTTCTCCCAAAATGCCGGTTTTAATGTTATGTTCCAAATTACTTTCATTTAAAGCATCCGCAACTTGCAATCAATTTTCGTTTCCATACCCACAACTCAAGAAGATTCATTCCAGTTGCGACCAAGTTGCACTTAACTACGTGTATGACAGCTAGAAGTTTGTTTGTTTGAATCGAGTTGCAATATGGTTGAGTTGCACCTTACGTATCATCTAACAACGAAAACATGGTCTAGCAACAGTTTGAATGGTGTTTCTCATATGTTGCGCGGAAGTTTTTGCAAAAAGTTTAGATTATTTCAGGCGTGGTCTAATTTCGACAGTAATGAACTTGTATTCCGAAGGGTGCAGTAAAGTTATTAGCAACAAGCTTTGATTAATGGGCGATGTGGTCGCTTTTATAGTGCATTGGCGGAGCAAGTGTTCGAAGAGCTGGTGGAGTAGTGAGTAGAGGAGAAGTTTGGTGATCTTGAGGTCGGAAGTTTGGTTCTCGTTCATATTTTTGTTTTCATTTTTTTTCTCTCAAGTATTTTGCCACAAATAAGCAATTGCGATATAACTTAAATATGTTGCAAACAGACTCCACCTCTTGCGCTTTTTGCGTTGCTATTCAGTGCAATTGAAAGTCATATTTTCAACCATTAACAACTTGGATTAGTTTCAAGAGATTATTTTATTCTTGAGTTGAAACAAACTGTGCTGCTTGGGTAGGAAATATTGAATAAGAGATAGATTAATTGATAATAAAATCAAATAATAAAATTGAATTCAAACAATATTTAAAAAAATAGTAAGTATAAAAGTTGTAACCATTGAAACTGTGTAACTAAATAATTGTCGCAACCGTAGAGCTACAGGTGTTGGAATGAATGTACCCCGTTTGGCATGAAGTCGTTTGACATAATGGTCGTTTGTTATAATGGCCAAACAATGATTGACTTAAAATAATTATCGGCATTTTAAAAGCTTTTACCGAGATCGACACCAGCGAGCCTATAGCAAAAAAATGTTTGGAAGGTTCTCAACAAGCGTGGTGTTTGTTCAGAGATTTTACAAGCTAAAAATGACAAAAATTGTTGTGACATTAGAGAGCATTACTAAATAAAACTCGTGACGGGTCTGGTGGAAGATCTTTTCGGAATAATAATTTTCTGTACATCCCAGAACAATACTCCATGTTGAGCTTGTTGCGATATACATATTTGAAAATAGTAAATTTCGCTGCAGATCAAGCTCTGTCCCAGTATGGACGTAACACTTGATGAAATTTACTTGAGAAAGGAGAATTGATTTGAAAAATATTAAAAACTCTATTCCAAAGATCTATGAATGCAGCATAATGCAACAATAGCCGAGCAGTTTATTTTTCTTTTACAATATTTAAGGCTCTAACGCAAAAAAAATCTTCTCATAGCATTACTCAAATAAACAACACCTTTTTAAAAGACAATATTATAATATTGGCAGATTCTTGAGTAATTATCATTATAACAGCACGTCTTGCAAGAATTTATAAAAAACAGCAAAATATAAAAATAATTAACATTTGGTTTCACTAAAAAATTTAAAACAGTATAAATATAAAGAACAGACTTTTTTTTAAAGAAGCCAACATGTATGATTAAACCAATAGAAGACGCCAAAAAATATTGGGGCATAATAAAACGAAAGAACATCGAAAATTGCGACGTTCGGGGAAAAGTAACACAACCCTTTGCAGTAACTGCAGTAATCGGTTTATTTTTCGCTGATGACTTGAGCAGATCAATGTTATCGATTGCCAGTTGGAAATAAAAAAATATAGTTCTAAAAACAGCTTATGTATAAAAGAAGGTGAAATTCATTGAGATTTTAAATCACCAGTTTTTACACCTATAATTATGGTTACATAATATTTAGAATAAATAGAACGTTTGAAAGAAGAGTAAAATTGTGCTAAATATATCAAAATCTTCCATGCAAAAATTTATTCCAGTAGCAAAACTCAAAAGAAGAATTAATATTTGAAAGAAGGGTAATTTCTGGATAAATATTAAAATACTATTGGCAACAACTTTCCTAACATGCTTTAGTTTTTTCAAGAGCATATGATTGTTGAATAAAGTGTCGTTTTGTATCAATTTTCTCCAAAACAAGCCTTATGTCATCAGGAATATTCAAAACAAAGGTAAAAACGAATGTCATTTTAAGAAATTTTTGGTTTCAGACCTATTATGCCAAACGACGATTATGCCAAATGACCATTATGCAAAACGAACATTATGCCAAATGACCATCAGGCATTGCATTTCATCTCATCATTTGATCATCTGAGAAAGATATGGATCGAATAATGCAATATCATCTTAGAGCTCTTTGATCGATCTTTGATCAATATCTTTGACTCATTTGATGTTCGATGAAATCTTCCAAACACAGTAATCCATGTGGTTATGGAAAACCATTTTGACAATGCCACCGTTTGGCAATGGTTTTGAAGGGCAAACGGCAAACGAAAGTAAGTGGAAGAAACACATTTTTAAGAAAAGCAGTTATTTATTTTTATTTCTTATAGGTTTTCCAGCATGTTACAACAGTGAACACAGGATACGGGTAGCACCAAAGTTGCGCGTTCTACTTAAAATTAAATGGAAGCCAGTTCTAGGGCCCCTCAGCTGGACATTCTGAATATATTTATTTTTAAACTTTATTCTTTGTGGTTCGTTTTTTTAGATGGATTGAAGCTATGTTCTAATAAAATATTATTTAAAAGTCCAAATCTGTAATATCATATTTGCTTATATCTCCCGCATACATGCCAATAAACTTGTAAGGCTCTGGAAAACTATTCCAGTATTTAAAGTAACGGAATGGAGGAGTATTTTAAGCACTGTTTGGCAAAATAATTCACTAAGTTTGTTTAAAAATTCCGGTAAATTTTCACTGGAATCTCATCAGCTGAACACTTTCGTAGCCTAAATTACCAAAAATTAAAATTTCACAGATTCCGGTTTATTCCTTCATTTGGAGTACTCATAAGATCCGACGTGGTCATAAATTACGCGGCAAAGATTTGTACGTTAGCACAAACCCCATGAAGTAGAAGTCCTCATTTGACCCGTATTACAGAAAGCACAATATAAGTGTTCACTTCTCTTTATAACAAAAACAACCATCATAGAGAGGTTACCATCACAATTTAATTCAGCTGTATTCCAGTTCTTTATTTCACTATTTTTGGCTTTGAAATTCGTTAGCATTTACAAGGCATCATTTTATCTATGGAAAAGTTAGTCAGAAGAATAACACTTACAAAAAATTACTGTATTGAATAATTATGCATCAGTAAATTGGTTTGCATAGTAAAGAGTTGTCAAGATAATCTCTAGATGTATTTGATTGAAAGATGGAATCCTTCCAATGCGCTCTTGGATTGAAGATAATATCTTTCCACCATATAAAGATGATCTCTTCGATCAGATGAGATTGTAATGCCTGATGACCATTATGCCAAACGGCTTTATGCCAAACGACTTTATGCCAAATGACCTACCACCGTTGGAATAGCTAGATCGAAAGCTTGACTAAAACGATACCGAAATGATTGATATTTGCCGTCAGTGTCTGCATATTTTAACGCCGATCCTCAGTAGGATCCGTCATCGTTGATTTCTTCTTTGTGTGAATTTTTTTGACAAAACATGCACGAAACTGATAGTGTGGGCATTTAGTTTTTCAATAACTTTTTCCACACTGAATCTCATCCACCCTCTGACATTTGCTGGCTGCAAATTCAATTTCGCCTGTGAAAAAAAAAATCATTTTCATTAAAATTCCCTACAAAAACTTCCAAAAATTGCAAAAGCCGTATTTTTTCTTAAAAAACATCCATTAGTGGAAGGCATCACATTGCCGTTTTCTTACACCAATAAAATAAAATTCAGTCGTATTATTTTATGTTCAATTCTCATTTCAGTTCCTCTACACGGAGAAAATGAAGTACTCAAAAGTGAGTTCATTCCACTCAATTCCGGGGGTTCGTGCGTTAACCTAATTTTGAGTTGATGGGGTAGAAGTTGTTTTCATTTGCAGCCATGCGAAAAAATACCTACTGGCTAAGTTCTTTTCACTCAATCGGCAGATCAAATAACTCAACTTCCAGTACTGTGCCACTTACTCAAATTTGAGGTAACGCACAAAGGTTCGGTTTTTGGGTTGTTTTGCTCTTCGCTCTCTGACAAAAATAGAAGGAGCGAATGCAATAGGGAGAGAAAAATAACTCAAAAGTAAGTTAAAAAGAACTCAAATATGGGTTTTTCGTTTTCTCCATGTAGATGAAATTGAATATGGGAATGTGGGAATGACACAAATGGTGGGTGAAACTGAATGTGTGCGTGTGTTGCACCCACTCTCTTTTTTTGTCGCGTTCGCTCTCATAATCAGATTGGCTTCATGCTAGCGGAGTTTGGTTTTATTCGTTTTCGCACTGATCGGGAATCATTCGGCTGAATTTTTATGACACTGGTTGCCGTAAGTAGTAATTATAAATCCATAGAATCTGAAATGCTAATGATACAATGTTGATTTATAAGGTGGAATTGTAGGGAGCTTGAATTGTTCGAAGGTTGAATTGACATTGCGATGACTAAATTTGTAAGTTATTGTATTACGTGTAATGTTGTGATTTTAAAGAACCAATATATTGCTAGTTTTGAGAGTGTCGAACAACAGTACTCCTCGTTACGTCCTCGAACAACAGTACTGGTGTTTCGTTATGTTGCCTCGAACACCTCGCAACAAACCTAAAAAAAATTATCGATGGATGTATTCTACCCAGGATAATTTCCCGTAATGCGGGTAGATCACCTTTTCGAGATGTGTTACGGGGTAAGATCTACCATATTGTACTCTTGTTGTATCTGTTATTATGAATACTTATAAGTTACGGTCGGAAGAGTATAAGAGAGTAAAAAGCCAATAAGACCCACCTATTTGTCCTAGATGATGAGGAGGTCGAAGTGAAAAAATGGCTCAATCAGCATCTGAAGGTGGTTTCAACTCATGAGACAAGTTTTTTCCGAGTCCAAGAGTTTATCTTTCGATATCTAGGAGGGAAACGATTCCGAATCAGTGGAGTAGTAGACCTCTCAACTTCTAAAATAAGCTTCTTGTTTCAAGGAATCTAAATGTCTCATGCGATGAAACCTGTTCACAGTTTCATAAAACGACTTTGAAGCTTATAAGTAGAAGCAATAATTTGATACGCTAGAGTACCGATGCATGGTCAAAATCAATATCATTCAACCAGCATAGTGGCCGAACCTGATTAAGGGGCGCGCTTTTGAGAGTTCAATGGTGACAAACTGTTTTTTCCAAAAGGTATAAATAGCGGTATCTTTTTCTAAAGAGGCTCTATGCAAAATGGTAAAGAATAAAAAACGACTACTTCATTAATTCGCAATAGTAATGGAGTAGAACGACATACACTAAACAAAGGACACGGGTATACCACAAAAGATCAAAGAAAACTGGTCGCAGTGGTTCATCCCGAACAGAAACAAAAAAAAAATCTACCCAGGCTGCGAGGAAGACAGCCAGTATGACGCGATGGTGTAGTGCGGTCGGTGTCAATGAAGGGACCTGATTTGATGAAATCGTTGTCCGGAGTAATCAACGGGTTTCGTGAACGAAAGGTAGCATTTGGCGGAGACATTCGAGAAATGTTTCACCAGATTTTGGTGTGACAAGAAGATAAACAAGCTCAACGTTTTATTTTTTTATATAATGCGTATTCTGAACCAGACATTTACTTAATGAACGAGGTAATTTTTGGAGCAAGCTGTTCTCCTTGCTTGGCACAGTTTGTGAAAAACCTCAACGCTCAGGAACATCAAAAGAATTATCCAATAGCATCGGACGCCATAATTCGCAAACATTACGATGACGACTATTTTGATAGTACATATACGGAAAGTGAAGCAATTGCACTAGCTAAAGATGTTAGGGAAGTGCATGTAAACGCTGATTTTGAAATACGAAACTCATCAAAAGTACTCGAAGAACTCGGCGAGGCAGATTCAAACACGTCGAAATCCTTTGATATAGCTTCTGATGCAGGAAGAGTGCTTGGAGTTTTATGGCGACCGGACAGTTGGTCCACAAAACGAATCGCATTACTCTGCATCATAAGCATATTTGATCCTAAGCAATTTTTGCATCATTATTGGTCTACGGACGTATTTTGACGCAGGATGTTGCAGAAAAATGTCCACTGTGCGTGTGTAGAGTCAAAGGCAAAGGCAGCTCCTGTACAACATTTGTCTATCCCGAGGAAGGAGTTAGAAGCAGTTGTATTAGAAGCATGATTGCTGAAGGCGATAAGTGAGCATCATTCCTTCGAGTTAAAGAGACGTTTCCTTTGGACTGAGTCGAATGTAGTTATTTCATGGGTAAAATCAGACGTCAGACGCTACAAACCTATAAACCGTTCGTGGCTCACCGTTTTAAAGAAATATTGAGCATAATGACTCCAGAAAACTGGCATTGGGTCCTTTTACTTTAAAAGTGGCGCCAAAACAGGCAACTGCATTTCAGTTCTGCGAGCCGGATTGTTTTCGGATTTCTAACAGCTGTTTAATTCCTTGAAAAAGGCATAATACATGTGTCTGTAACGTCGGATGTAAGCGAAAACCAGTTTTTGAGTTTTTTTTACTAAAAGCCATAACCTCAAACATTAACATAACAGTCGAAAGAAAGAAAGCTGTATTCTTCTTCTTCTTCTTCTTTCTGGTGTTACGTCCCAACTGGGACAAAGCCTGCTTCTCAGCTTAGTGTTCTTATGAGCACTTCCACAGTTATTAACTGAGAGCTTTCTATGCCAATTGACCATTTTTGCATGTGTATATCGTGTGGCAGGTACGAAGATACTCTATGCCCTGGGAAGTCGAGAAAATTTCCAACCCGAAAAGATCCTTGACCGGTGGGATTCGAACCCACGACCCTCAGCATGGTATTGCTGAATAGCTGCGCGTTTACCGCTACGGCTATCTGGGCTGTATTCTTAATTATCTCATATTTTAGATGAAACATGTTCGCTAATTGGCATCATTTTAGGTAACTGGACCTCTGTGCATCATAGTCTGAACGTAGTGCGCAAAAAGCATAGAAAAAGTTCACCTTGCGTGGCAAACAATTTTTGACTCCCACAAAGTTCCCGAGCTTGGCAGCAACAGCAGAATTCGAAGTCTAACTGTGAGTTTTCGTCGTTTCCCGCCTAGGGTTGAGGATTGCTGGTGTGGCTTTCAACCGCTACGACATCCTTTCAAATGGTTTCCTGTGAATAGCAGAGGCATAGAGGATGGCAATAGGGGGAGGCGATTCTGCTAACCATCCAGCAACACACAAAACAAACGACGAGATGAATCAGTGAATCTGTCGAAAGGACGAGGGTTAGACAGGATACAATAAATCATTCATAAAGTGATACACAAATACTCCAGTGTTTTTGCACGGACCAAGCCGCCTTCCATTCCGAGGGCCTCCGTTACCTTTTGAGAGCAGATCTGAATGTGTCGGGAGTCAAGAGCAAGAGTGGCTGCTCATTCATCTTATATGCTTACCGCTGAAAGGAGGATATCTTTACGTTATGTTTTATGTTCTCTGGGATGGACCATACATTACTTTTTTTCGGGGTTTCGCTCACACATGACATACTTCCTCCCACCACGAAGGATGGTGCGGAGCTTGTTTCAGTACACTACTAGATTTCATCTTACCGACGACGGAGAGTGCTGGAAACGGTCTTTGATGTTCTTGTCCGCTCCGGTTCAGTTCGTCATCTCATGATACATTTATTTTATCGCAATCTATTTCTGTGTCATATCAACACCATAAATTAGGTTTCACGTAAGCGGGAAAAAGATTTACAGCCATTTCTCTCCACCATTATATTGAAAGACCATTGTGTTTCGGTTGTGTTCTGTTATAAGTATTTTCTTGTTATCCACAATAATAGATCACATACATTTATGTTAAATTTATAATCGATTTCGTACTCCATAAATATGATCAAACAATTGCTGTAAAGTGTAGGTGAATAATATGTATTTTGCGTGGGACACGATTGTATACAAAATATAAATTTTCACTCAAGTCCACGATTTGGGTATTATTTGGTTTCCTTAAAAATAGTGCAAAATATCAACTGGATCAGTGTCAGTCGTTAAAAGTTTATATGGGATTCATTATGGAAAAACTCAATGTTGTAAAGAATAATCGCCAAAAGTTGAAAAGCAATTCGAGGCTTGTAAAAATATATTCAATAACGTTTTCGAAACGCTTACATTTCAAAAATGCTTAAATCTCGTCAATTTTTAATACATGAATATAAACCCTCAAATGTTCTCTGCGCGTTTACCGCTATGTCAGATTGGATCCTTTTTATCGTCCATAAATAAGCGTAACCAGTGGTCTTTTACAGTTCTTTTTTTTATAGCACACTTGTTGAACTCGAATGTATTCATGCGACTGATTGGTAACTCGTTCGTACATCACGTACCTACAGGAATAAAATAGACACTTTTGTGTGGTCCTTAGCCTTCTGCCCAGCTTACACCACCAAGAACCCAGGAAGAAAAATGGGGGAAAAAAGGTAAAAGGGGAAGAG